>NC_091332.1:9324193-9576693 GCF_038502225.1 Cherax quadricarinatus | reverse complement strand
CTTTCTACCTTTACACACATTCCCAAACTCATCCACTATCCTTTGCAATTTTTCTTTAGAATTTCCCATAAGCACAGTATCATCAGCAAAAAGTAACTGTGTCAATTCCCATTTTGAATTTGATTCCCCAAAATTTAATCCCACCCCTCTCCCGAACACCCTAGCATTTACTTCCTTTACAACCCCATCTATAAATATATTAAGCAACCATGGTGACATTACATATCCCTGTCTAAGACCTACTTTTACCGGGAAGTAGTCTCCCTCTCTTCTACACACCCTAACCTGAGCCTCACTATCCTCATAAAAACTCTTTACAGCATTTAATAACTTACCACCTATTCCATATACTTGCAACATCTGCCACATTGCTCCTCTATCCACTCTATCATATGCCTTTTCTAAATCCATAAATGCAATAAAAACTTCCCTACCTTTATCTAAATACTGTTCACATATATGCTTCAATGTAAACACTTGATCTACACATCCCCTACCCACTCTGAAACCTCCTTGCTCATCCGCAATCCTACATTCTGTCTTACCTCTAATTCTTTCAATTATAACCCTACCGTACACTTTTCCTGGTATACTCAGTAAACTTATTCCTCTATAATTTTTACAGTCTCATTTGTCCCCTTTCCCTTTATATAAAGGGACTATACATGCTCCGCCAATCCCTAGGTACCTTCCCCTCTTTCATACATTTATTAAACAAAAGTACCAACCACTCCACTATATATATATATATATATATATATATATATATATATATATATATATATATATATATATATATATATATATTTTTTAACAAGTCGGTCGTCTCCCACCGAGGCAGGGTGACCCAAAAAAGAAAGAAACTCCCCAAAAAGAAAATACTTTCATCATCATTCAACACTTTCACCACACTCACACATTATCACTGCTTTTGCAGAGGTGCTCAGAATACAACAGTTTAGAAGCATATAAGTATAAAGATACACAACATATCCCTCCAAACTGCCAATATCCCAAACCCCTCCTTTAGGTAGTAGGTTGGTAGACAGCAACCACCCAGGGAGGTACTACCGTCCTGCCAAGTGAGTGTAAAACGAAAGCCTGTAATTGTTTTACATGATGGTAGGATTGTTGGTGTCTTTTGTCTGTCTCATAAATATGCGAGATTACAGGTACGTCTTGCTACTTCTACTTACACTTAGGTCACACTACACATGCATGTACACGTTTATTTATACACACTCATCTGAGTTTTCTTTGATTTTATCTTAATAGTTCTTGGTCTTATTACTTTTCCTTTTATATCCATGGGGAAGTGGAATAAGAATCTTTCCTCCGTAAGCCATGCGTGTTGTAAAAGTCAACTAAAATGCCGGGAACAATGGGCTAGTAACCCCTTTTCCTGTAAAGATTACTAAAAAGAATAAGAAGAAGAATATATATATATATATATATATATATATATATATATGTATATATATATATATATATATATATATATATATATATATATATATATATATATATATATATATATATATATACATACATGCATACATACAGTGGACCCTCGCCTAACAATATTAATCCGTTCCTGAGAGCTCAACGTTAGGCAAAATTATCGTTAGCCGAATTAATTTTCCCCATAAGAAATAATGGAAATCAAATTAATCCGTTCCTGACACCCCAAAGTATGAACAAAAAAAAATTTTTACCACATGAAATATTAATTTTAATACACACAAACTGAAGAAGACATGCACAGTTACATGACACACCTTTATTGAAGATCTGGTGATGATTGATGGGATGGGAGGAGGGGAGACTGTGGATGGTGTTAATGTTTAGAAGGGGAATCCCCTTCCATTAGGACTTGAGTTGGCAAGTCCTTTTCCGGGGTTACTTCTCTTCTTCTTTTAATGCCACTAGAACCAGCTTGAGAGTCACTGGACCTCTGTTGATCAACATATCTGTCCATAGAGGCCTGTACCTCCCGTTCCTTTATGACATTCCTAAAGTGTTTCACAACATTGTCAGTGTAATAGTCACCACCAGTAGCTGTGTGAGGGTGATTTTCATCAAAAAAGGTTTGCATTTTAAGCCACATTGCACACATTTCCTTAATCTTTGAAGTAGACAACTTCTTCAATTTCTCTATCCCCTCCTCCGGAGCAGTTTCCTCAGGTCTGGCCTCTTGTTGTTGAAGATGATCCAGCAGCTCATCAGTGGTTAGTTTGTCATTGTCCTCCTCCACCAACTCTTCCACATCCTCCCCACCAACCTCCAACCCCAAGGACTTCCCTAATGCCACAATGGATTCCTCAACTGGCATAGGATTCCCAGGGTTAGCCTCAAACCCTTCAAAATCCCTTTTGTCTACACATTCTGGGCACAGTTTCTTCCAAGCAGAGTTCAAGGTCCTCTTAGTCACTTCCTCCCAAGCCTTACCTATAATGTTTACGCAATTGAGGATGCTAAAGTGATCTCTCCAAAACTCTCTTAGAGTCAATTGAGTTTCTGAGGTCATTACAAAGCACCTTTCAAACATAGCTTTTGTGTACAGTTTCTTGAAGTTGGAAATGACCTGCTGGTCCATGGGCTGCAGGAGAGGAGTGGTATTAGGAGGCAAAAACTTGACCTTAATAAAGCTCATTTCCGCAGAAAGTCGCTCTGCCACGTCTGAAGGATGACCAGGAGCATTGTTTAATACCAGGAGGCACTTAAGGTCTAATTTCTTTTCAATTAGGTAATTTTTCACAGTGGGAGCAAATGCATGGTGTAACCAGTCATAGAAAACGTCCCTAGTGACCCATGCCTTACTGTTTGCCCTCCACAGCACACACAAATTAGCCTTGAGGACATTGTTTTTCCTGAACACTCTGGGAGTTTCAGAGTGATACACCAATAAAGGCTTCACTTTGCAATCACCACTAGCATTAGCACACATCAACAGAGTAAGCCTGTCTTTCATAGGCTTATGTCCTGGGAGTGCCTTTTCCTCCTGAGTAATGTAGGTCCTGCTTGGCATTTTCTTCCAAAACAGGCCTGTTTCGTCACAATTAAACACTTGTTCAGGTTTCAGTCCTTCACTGTCTGTGTACTCCTTGAATTCCTGCACATATTTTTCAGCCACTTTGTGGTCCAAACTGGCAGCCTCATCATGCCTTATCACACAATGTATGCCACTACGATTCTTAAGTCTCTCAAACCAACCTTTGCTGGCCTTAAATTCACTCGCATCACCACTAGTTGCAGGCATTTTTCTAATTAAATCCTCATGCAACTTCCAAGCCTTTTCACATATGATCGCTTGAGAAATGCTGTCTCCTGCTATCTGTTTTTCGTTTATGCACACCAATAACAGTCTCTCAACATCTTCTATCACTTGCGATATCTGTTTCGAAAACAGAGTTGCACCTTTGGCAAGAACAGCTTCCTTGATTGCCGTTTTCTTGGGCACAATAGTAGCAATGGTTGATTGGGGTTTTGTGTTCAACCTGGCCAGCTCGGAGACACGCACTCCACTTTCATACTTAGCAATGATCTCTTTCTTCATATCCATAGTAATTCTCACCCTTTTTGCTGTAAGGTTGGCACTAGAAGCTTTCTTGGGGCCCATGGTGTCTTATTTTGCAGGTGCAATCACTAAAAAGGCTGTGATAATATGAAATGTTCCGATTGTATGCTTGGAAGCGACCGCAGTGGCTGGCTTGTAAACACTGGCACCCACGGAACAAGTGAGGCGGGCTCAGACTGCACGTGGACACGTCTCGAACGAATTGAGTTGAGTGAGTTTTTTAGCGCTAGCCGAGGCAAAATTTGTGCGTTAAAATGTATTGCTAGGCGGATTTAACGTTATGCAATGCGTTAGTTAGGCGAGGGTCCACTGTATATATATATATATATATATATATTTAACAAGTCGGCCGTCTCCCACCGAGGCAGGGTGACCCAAAAAGAAAGAAAATCCCCAAAAAGAAAATACTTTCATCATCATTCAACACTTTCACCTCACTCACACATAATCACTGTTTTTGCAGAGGTGCTCAGAACACAACACTTTAGAAGCATATACAGTGGACCCCCGCATAACGATTACCTCCAAATGCGACCAATTATGTAAGTGTATTTATGTAAGTGCGTTTGTACGTGTATGTTTGGGGGTCTGAAAGGAATAATCTACTTCACAATATTCCTTATGGGAATAAATTCGGTCAGTACTGGCATCTGAACATACTTATGGAGTGAAAAAATATCGTTAACCGGGGGTCCACTGTACTACGTATAAAGATACACAACATATCCCTCCAGACTGCTAATATCCCAAAACCCCTCCTTTAGAGTGCAGGTATTGTGCTTCCCATTTCCAGGACTCGAAGTCCGGCTATATAAAAATAATCGGTTTCTCTGAATCCCTTCACTAAATATTACCCTGCTCACACTCCAACAGATCGTCAGGTCCCAAATATCATTCGTCTCCATTCACTCCTATCGAACACGCTCATGCACGCCTGCTGGAAGTCCAAGCCCCTTGCCCACAAAGCCTCCCTTACCCCTTCCTTCCAACCTTTTTGAGGACGACCCCTACCCCACCTTCCTTCTCCTACAGATTTAAATTCTCTCCATGTCATTCTACTTTGATCCATTCTCTCTAAATGACCGAACCACCTCAACAACCCCTCTTCAGCCCTCTGACTAATACTTTTATTAACTCCACACCTTCTAATTTCTACACTCCGAATTTTCTGCATAATATTTACACCACACATTGCCCTTAGACAGGACATCTCCACTGCCTCCAACTGCCTCCTCGCTGCCGCATTCACAACCCAAGCTTCACACCCATATAAGAGTGTTGGTACTACTATACTTTCATACATTCCCTTCTTTGCCTCCATAGATAATGTTTTTTGTCTCCACGTATACCTCAATGCAACACTCACCTTTTTTCCCTCATCAATTCTATGATTAACCTCATCCTTCATAAATCCATCCGCCATCACATCAACTCCCAAATATCTGAAAACATTCACTTCTTTCATACTCCTCCTCCCCAATTTGATATCCGGTTTTACAAAGGGGCGTTCCTGTCTTACGAATTTACTAACTTTTTTCACTAAGGTGTTTGAGGAGGTAGATCATGGTAATGAATATGTTATTGTGTATATGGACTTCAGTTAGGCTTTCGATAGAGTTCCACACCAGAGGCTATTGAGGAAACTTAAGGCACACAGAATAGAAATTTTTTCCTGGGTAGAGGCATGGCTGACAAATAGACAGCAGAGAGTTTGCATAAATGGGGAGAAATCAGAATGGGGGCACATCACAAGCGGTGTTCCTCAGGGGTCAGTGTTGGGCCCATTGTTGTTCACAATTTACATAAACGACATAGATGAGGGAATAAATAGCGACATAAGAAAATTTGCTGATAACACCAAAATAGGCCATCCAATTCATTCTAATGAGGACACTAGAGCACTCCAGGATGATTTGAATAGACTGATGCAATGGTCGGAGAAGTGGCAGATGCAATTTAATATTGACAAATGCAAAGTTCTAAATGTTGGACAGTTAAATAACCATGCCACATATAAACTAAATAATGTAGATCTTAATACTACTGATTGCAGAAAGGATTTAGGAGTTCTGGTTAGCAGTTATCTAAAACCAAGACAACAGAATTCTTGGCTTCATATCTAGAAGTATAAATAATAGAAGTCCTCAGGTTGTTCTTCAACTCTATATATCCTTGGTTAGGCCTCATTTAGACTATACTGCTCAGTTCTGGTCACCGTATTACAGAATGGATATAAATGCTCTGGAAAACGTACAGAGGAGGATGACAAAGATGATCCCATGTATCAGAAATCTTCCCTATGAGGATAGACTGAGGGCCCTGAATCTGCACTCTCTCGAAAGGCATAGAATTAGGGGGGATATGATCGAGGTGTATAAATGGAAAACAGAAACAAATAAAGGGGATGTAAATAGCGTGCGGAAAATTTCCAGCCTAGACAGGACTCGCAGCAATGGTTTCAAGTTGGAAAAATTCAGATTCAGGAAAGATATAGGAAAGCACTGGTTTGGTAATAGAGTTGTGGATGAGTGGAACAAACTCCCGAGTACAGCTATTCAGGCTAAAACGTTGTGTAGTTTTAAAAATAGGTTAGATAAATACATGAGTGGGTGTGGGTGGGTGTGAGTTGGACCTGACTAGCTTGTGCTGCTGGGTCTGGTGCAGTTCTCCATCCTTGAGTGGAGATGACCAGACTGGGTGGGTCATTGGGCTAATCTAGGGGGGGGGGTCATTGGTCTAATCCGGGGGGGACATGGACCTGCTCTGCATGGGTCAGTAGGTCTGTTGCAGTGTTCCTCCTTTCTTATGTTCTTATGTTCTTATTTGATACCCTCATCACCTTACTCTTGTCTATGTTCACTTTCAAGTTTCTACCTTTACACACACACTCCCAAACTCATCCACTAACCTTTGCAATTTTTCTTTAGAATCTCCCATGAGCACAGTATCATCAGCAAAAAGCAACTGTGTCAATTCCCATTTTGTATTTGATTGCCCATAATTTAATCCCACCCCTCTCCCGAACACCCTAGCATTTACTTCTTTTACAGCCCCATCTATAAATATATTAAACAACCATGGTGACATTACACATCCATGTCTAAGACCTACTTTTATTTCATATATTTATTTATACATTATTATATATTATTTATATATTTATTTAAGTCGGCCATCTCCCACCGAGGCAGGGTGACCCAAAAAGTAACTGTGTCAACACCCATTTTGTATTTGATTCCCCATAATTTAATCCCATTCCTCTCCCCAACACCCTAGCATTTACAGCCATGGTGACATTACACCTCCCTGTCTAAGACCTACTGTTACTGGGAAGTAATCTCCCTCTTTCCAACACACCCCAACCTGAGCCTCACAATCCTCATAAAAACTCTTTACAGCATTTAGTACCTTATTACCCATTCCATATACTTGCAACATCTGCCACATTGCTCCCCTATCCACCTTATCATATGCCTTTACTAAATCCATAAATGCAACAAGTACTTTCCTACCATTATCTAAATATTGCTCACTTATATGCTTCAATGTAAACACCTGATCTACACAGCCCTTACCTATTCTAAAGCCTCCTTATTCATCTGGAATCCTGCTCTCTGTCTTACCTCTAATTCTTTCAATAATAACCCTTCCATACACTTTACCTGGTATACTAGGTAAACTTATTCCCCTGTAATTTTTACATTCTCTTTTTGTCCCCATTCTCTATATGAAGGAACTATACATGCTCTCTGTCAATTTTTACCACACTGCATCTCCCACTCAGGCAGGATGACCCCCCCAAAAAAAGAAACACTTTACCATCATTCACACTTTGTGGAGCACACAGATATTTATTTTTGTTTTATTATTTTTTAACACACTGACCAATTCCCACTGAGGTAGGGTGACCTAAAAAAAAGAAGCGCTTTTATCATCATTGACTTGGTTTGCAACAAGACTAGTCCCAGAGCTAAGGGGATTGTCCTACGAAGAAAGGTTAAGGGAAATTGGCCTGATGACACTGGAGGACAGGAGGGTCAGGGGAGACATGATAACGACATATAAAATACTGCATGGAATAGACAAGGTGGACAAAGACAGGATGTTCCGAAGATGGGACCCTTCAAGGGGGGCTCCTTGGCGTGGTGAAGAGGCTCTTGGTCTGAGGAATTAGCCCTGTCGGTCTTCTTCCTCAGACCGAACCTAATTACCCCCCATTCTCCCCTCCCCTATCCCATCCTCCCCATCCTCCCCTTTTTCCATTCCTCCTCCTCCTCCTCACCCCTCCCTTTTGCCCTTCCTCTTTTTGGCCTTTGGGATTTCTCCCACAGGCGCGCTAGTTCTTAGGTAGGGGAAAGGACACCGGGGTCCATCCCATTCCGTTGAGGTTCTTGGCGGTGGCGTAGTTTGCCGTAGAATCTGGATTGCCTGGGGATGTCCCGATCCCTCTCCGGTATCCCGGAGTAGCTTTGGGTGTCTTTCGGGCGACGGGTGTATCTCTGGAAGCCACCTTTCGGATTCTGGGGGTGGTGGCCGAAGGAGGTATGCTTTGTGGCAGATATCCGGCCGCCCTCTCTTTTGTCCACCAAGGTAGCTCGGCAGATGTGAGGTTGCTATCCCGGATTGCTGGTTTACTGGCATGAAGGGTAGGGTATGGCACGGGTTCCATGCTGCATCTGCGCTACTAGCGGTGCTGAGGTCCTCTTGGGCGCGGAGGGAGATTTCCGGCCCTTTCATTCCTCCTGGGAACTATTCCTCCCCGCTCCCCCCTTTTTTTATTCTTTTTTTTATTTTTATTTTCTTTTCTTCTTTCTTTTTTTTTTCTTAAAAACAAAAAGCAAAGGAGTAACCTAACCATGGCAGCCCTAGTCCATGAACCCACTACCCCCGGGCCCCTTGATACCGCACCCCATTCTGACCCTGCCTTGTGTTTAGACCACTCTTCGGACACTCCTGATGCCCCTGTACCTCTTGCTGGTGCTGTTTCCTCACCCGCTTCAGGTACCGGGGCTTCGACTGACTCCTTCGATTTGTCTGAACTCCGCTCTCCTTTGACTATGCTTCCGGCTTCTCCCTCTACGGTACGGCAATTTTCGAATCGCCCGCCCATTTCACGCCGGACCAACTCCGGTCCTACTCCTAAATGCCAACGTCAATCTCCTGATGATGCTCCTTCGTTACCTTCCCATTCTACTCGGAAAAGACCGACACGTCAAGCACTCCCTCTCCACGCTCAGTTTCGGACCACACAATGGACTAAATTCTTTACTTTAAGACCGACTTCTTCTTCTGCCTACCTTTCTGACCATAGTATTGGCAAAGCGCTCCTGCGTCATGTTGGTAGAGATATTTCATTTCATGCTCTCAAGAGCGGTATGCGCATTGTCACCGTCCAGAATGCTACCCAAGCTCATGATCTTTCTCTCCTTTCGAATATCGATACTACTCCTGTCACTATTGAAAAACATCTTTCTCTCAATTCTTGTAGTGGTACTGTCATTCTGCCCCATACCATAGTCCAACAGAATTTCCAGTCATGTGGCAATGACATTTTTGAACAGCTGGAACTCCAGGATCTCCCAATCCTCAAAGTAGACACTTATGTCCTTCCTGCCCGGGGGCGGAGACGTTACCCTTGCAATGTGGCTCGTTTAACTTTTGACAGCCGAGAACTCCTGTCCTCTGTATATGTCGCGGGACATCGGTTACAAGTTCGAAAGGTGATACCTACACCGCAACAATGTAGAAATTGCTGGCGTTTTGGTCACCCAGCGAAATATTGCAGATCTATGGCCGAATGCCCAGTCTGTGGTGCCGACGACCATTCTAATACATCTTGCAGTCAACCTCCATCTTGCCTTAATTGTAATGAAGCTCACCCTGCGTACTCCCGCCGTTGCCAGGTCTACTTAAATGAACGTGAAATCCGTTGCCTCAAAGAGGCAGAAGGTTTCCCTTATGCTATGGCAGTTACTCATCTCCGCCTCCAAGGGAGACTACCCCGTGTTTCTTATTCTCGTGTTTCCAAACATCCCCCCTCTTCTGGGGTCCCATCTTCTGCAGCCTCCTCTGTTGTTACCCCTCCCATAGCCACTATAGCATCTAATCCTTTTGCTGTCCTTGGCTCTGACATCCCGACTACAACTCAGTCTGTTCTCACATCTTCGCGTCCTTCCTCACAAGCCCCAGTATCGACAAGACCTCGTACGACACCTGATACCAATCGCCCCTCTACTCAGAAGTCCAAAAAATCCACATTGCTCAAATCTTCTTTGCCCCTTCCTTCCCTTCTTCCACCTCCACACTTTACCTTTCCAGTCTCTGTACCTAGTTCTTCCCCTCTCTCTGGCTCTATTACAAGTGTGGAGATTCACCCTCCTCCTCATACTATGCCTTCCACCCCCGTCCCCTCCCAAGTTTCTCCCTCTTCTGCCACCTCCCAGGTTTCTGCCTCTTCTGTCCCCCCCCCCCCCACACTTCATCTCCAGTCCCTTACACTCTCCCCTCCCCCTCTACTTTGGTACAGTCCATTACTGTCCCAATCTTTACTCACCCTCCTCCTTCTATCTCCAATATGGTCTCCCATACATCTTTGAATTCAGAAACACTTGAAGCCATTTCAGAATATATTGCAGAGACTAAACCTTCAATGGACACTGATTCACTTCCTGTTCCTTCTCTTCCCTCTCCTCCATCTTCACAACCCCATTCTTCGCAACGCTCCGTTCCTTCGCTACTTGAACGTCTTCCAATGCCACCACACGTTGACTTTTCTAACCCCTCTAGTCCGTAGGTGCCTTTACCTACAGATTCCTGGTATTTTCTTCATCGACAATCATGGCCTATTTACAGTGGAATATCCACGGCCTCAGGGGTAATCGGGGTGAGCTTCAGATGTTGCTTTCCAGGTTTTCCCCTGTTGGTGCTTGCTTACAAGAACCAAAATTACACTTGGCTGTTTTCCAACCTATCTCAGGCTATAATTTATTGTATTCTTCGGATCCTTTCTCAGATGGGACCTTTAATGAAAGTGCCCTTCTTCTACGCAATGATATTCCGTACTGTCAACTATTTGTCCATACCTCGCTGCATTACACTGCAGCCCGTATCCACTTGAATAGGTGGTTTACAATATGTTCTTTATATCTCTCTCCTTCTCGAGCATTTTCTATCCCAGACTTTGCCTTTCTTGTTTCATCCTTACCACCACCACTTCTGTTACTTGGTGATTTTAACCCTTTGACTGTTTCCGACGTATAAATACGTCTTACGAGCCAATGTTTCTGACGTATTTATACGCACAAATTCTAGCGGCTTCAAATCGAGCGCCAAAGGCCTGATAGGCCTACACGGGAGAGAATGGGTCTCAGTGGTCGGTGTGCACCCTGTGAAAAAAATCTGGGACCTAGCGGTGCATTGTGGGAACGCCATGTTGTCAGTCCATTTTCACCATGCCTCTCGGTAAGAAGTTCCTCACTCCTCGGCGGATTGGAGGTCTTTTGTTCCCAAGTGATAGCTCTAACAGCGATGAAAGTGTCAGTGACAGTGAATTCAAGGGTTTTCAAGTGAGTGTTACTGAAAAAAGTGCCCAGGATAACGTAAATAGTGACGAAAACCCAGATGACCCACAACCTTCGACCTCTGGTGCTGTGCCGGCTTGTTCACTTTCACGTTCGCCTGTACCAGGACGAAAGAGGAAACTATTTGGTCGTGTACAACACCCTGATGATAGCAGTGATAGTGATAGTGATTTCAAGGTCATTGAAAGCAGTTCTAGTGACAGTGAGAGTGAATATTCCCCAGTGAAGCGCCAGTATGTACGACGTAGCATGCGGTCTGGTAGTGTTTCATATGTTGTTCCAAGGGGAAGGAGAAACTCTGGGAGCACATCCCGTGGCCCAACACCACGACCTGATAGTGAAGATGACGATATTGTAACGATGGGTATGAATGGTGACAGTGAGGGAGGAGGCAGTGGTGGTGATAGTGAGGGTGGCACGGCCCATGTGGCACCATCACCGGGCCACGCTACTAGCCATGCGGCTGACTCAGCAGAACAACCAGCCTCACCCTACCCCACACTGCCACAACCTGCACCACCACAACCTGCACAGCCACAACCACAGCCACAACCACGGTACAATATCCAGACCCCACCAGCAGACCGCATCTGGGATTGGCAGGACGGTGACGAGTTTGTTCCCAGTCCCCATGACTTTGATGAAACACAAAGTGGGATAAAGCCATCTTGTCCACTTGGGAACAATGCCAGTGAACTGGACTGCTTTGAGTTATTCTTCGATGAACCCCTGATGGACATCATTGTCAGGGAAACCAACACATACTGTGAATACACCATGGCAAATACAATTCTCTCACCAAAATCACGGCTACACAAGTGGAAGGAGACAACTGTGGCAGAGATGTACCTGTTTTTTGCCACAATAATGCTTATGCCACATGTGTATAAGCACACTGTCACCACATACTGGACAACAGATCGCCTGATTTCAACTCCAGGTTTTAGTGACATTATAGGTGTCAATCGTTTCCTGATACTGTTGCGTATGTTACACTTTTCAGACAAAACCAGGCCTGACAGAAGCGACAGGTTATATAAGATAAGAAATGTGTTTATGTACCTGAAACAAAAGTGCTGCATGTATTTTTATCCCTTCAGGAAGCTTGTTATTGACGAGTCCTTGATTTTATTCAAAGGAAGACTCTCATTCAAGCAATATATACCAAGCAAGAGGAAACGCTTTGGTATAAAGCTATTTGTACTGTGTGATTGCAGAAGTGGTCTTGTTTTAGATATTATTGTGTACACTGGCAGTAATACTTTGAGAGATACCATGAAGTTATTGGGTATCTCTGGTGATGTGGTTCGAACAATGATGGAACCATATCTTGGTAAGGGGCATATGTTATTTACTGATAACTGGTACACAAGCCCCTTACTCAGTGATTTCTTGCGAGTGAACTTGACAGACGTGTGTGGCACAGTGCGTGGTAATCGCAAACATATGCCAAGGTTCGACGCTGGCACTCGCAGAGGTGAGGTGCAAGCCTTTGCTGCCAATGACATCATGGCATTTCGGTGGCATGACAAACGTGATGTCACATTGTTGACATCAGTTCACACAAACGAAATGGTACCCAGTGGCAGGGACAACAGAGAGACCAATGAACCCATTCTAAAGCCTGCAGCTGTCATGGACTACAACCTCAATATGCGCTTAGTGGACAAATGTGACATGCAGATTGGGTTTGCAGACTGTGTATGCAAGAGTTATAAGTGGTATATCAAACTTTTTTTCCATCTTGTTGATATCTCTATGCTAAATGCTTATAACATATACAAGTTGAAGACCAACAAAACACCAAAATATGGTGAATTTTGCCTGTCAGTAATCAGACAAATAATTGCAAAGTACAAAGGAGCAACTCCTGCAATAGACCAGCGCCCACAGACGTCATCTCGTATGAGGCCTGGTGATCACTACCCCATACAACTGCCTCCTACTACTGCCAAGAAAAATGCTCAGAAGAGGTGTTATGTATGTATGCATACCACAAAACGCCCACAAACACGCAGAGACACTCGTTTTATGTGTGAGGAGTGTGAAGTGCCCCTCTGCATATACCCATGTTTCAAAGAGTTCCACAAGCTGCAGCAGTTCTAGGAACATGTTTAGTGACTGTACATATGTATATATATTATGGAACAATAGTAATAAACATTGTTTTGTATTGTTTGTTTGTGTAAACAAAGTGTATACACAAACTAATAGTGATAAAGTTTGTTCTGTTATTGTGTTGTAAATAATGAGTGTATATTTGAACAATGCACCTTACATTGGTCTCACAGGCCACATAAGTTACCTGGAAAAGAAAAATATTGAAAAATGCAAGAAACCTTTGAATTAGAGTAAATAAAAGAATACCGGGTGGGCGGCAGTCGCCGCTGTTGCCGTACGCACGTCAATTTCTGCAAACTTTGCGGCTCTATATCTCGGTAAGTACTGATGGCAAAAATTTTTTTTTAGGCTTAAAACACTAGTAAAAATATTCCTAACATTTTCATAAGAAAAAATAATTTTTTTTTTTCGAATATTTGGCGACATAGAATGACAGTTTCAGAGAGGGCCCTGAAACAGTCAAAGGGTTAATGCCCACCATTTCGATCTATCAGTCTGCTCTTCCTCCACTGCACTAGACTTCACCTGGTCTGTTCTACCAGACTTACATGACAGCGATCATTTTCCGATCATTCTTACTTCTCCTTCCTATTCGCCACCTTTCTGTAGCCCTCGCTGGCAATTTGATCGGGCAAATTGGGATCTTTACTCACACCTCACTGCTTTTAGTGAGGTTCCTTCTTCATCCTCCATTGATGAGCTCCTACACATCTTCTCGACGTCAGTTTATACCGCAGCTTCTCATTCTATACCCCAAACCTCAGGCAGGCATTCTCAGAAGTGCGTGCCTTGGTGGTCTCCTGCTTGTGCTCGTGCAGTACGTTTGAAACGTGCTGCATGGGGCAGGTACCGGTACAGTAGAACCGCTGAGAGACTTCTTGATTTTAAGCAGACGCATGCGATCGCTCGCCGTGTCATCAGTGAAGCTCAACGCACTTGTTGGCGAGACTATGTTTCCACCATCACCTCTGCTTCTTCTATGAGTGCAGTCTGGAAAAAAGTGAGGAAATTGAGTGGTAAATACTCTCCTGACCCAGCTCCTGTTCTACGGGTCGCTGGTGTTGATGTAGCAAACCCTCTCGACATTGCCATTGAACTTGGCACACATCTGGTCCGTATTTCCCGAGGGCTCCATCTATGCCCCTCGTTTCTTTCCTCAAAGTCTGCCAGAGAGTTAGTACCCTTGGACTTTTCTTCTCTTAGAGAAGAACAGTATAATGTGCCTTTTACACTTCAAGAACTGGAGGCAACGCTCTCAGCTTGCCGATCATCGGCAGCTGGGCCTGACGACATTCATATTCGTATGTTACAACATTTACATCGGTCAGCCCTTGTAGTCCTCTTACACCTCTTCAATCTTATTTGGGCACAAGGAGTTCTTCCCCAGCTGTGGAAATCTGCCATTGTTCTCCCTTTCCGCAAACCGGGTACTACAGGACATGATGCCTCCCACTATCGCCCCATCGCTCTTACTAGTGCAGTTTGCAAAGTGATGGAACGTCTCGTAAATCGACGTTTAATGTGGTATTTAGAGACACACAACAGTCTCTCCACTAGTCAATATGGCTTTCGTAAGGGTCGTTCTACCATAGACCCCTTACTACGCTTGGATACGTATGTTCGTAATGCCTTTGCGAATAATCACTCCGTTATTGCCATATTTTTTGACCTTGAGAAGGCATATGACACAACTTGGAGGTATAATATTTTGGCCCAGGCCCATTCCTTAGGCCTCCGAGGCAATCTACCATCCTTCCTTAAGAACTTTTTAACTGACAGACATTTCCGTGTTCGAGTCAATAATGTTCTTTCCCCGGACTTCGTCCAAGCTGAAGGTGTCCCTCAGGGATGTGTTCTAAGCACAACACTTTTTCTCCTTGCTATAAATGATTTGGCCTCTGTTCTTCCACCCAATATTTGGTCATCACTCTATGTTGATGACTTCGCTATTGCTTGTGCAGGCGCTGACTGTCATCTTATTGCAGTTTCTCTCCAGCATGCGGTCGACCGTGTTTCCACTTGGGCCACCACGCATGGGTTTAAATTTTCAAGTACAAAAACTCACCAAATTACTTTCACTAGACGCTCTGTTATCTCCGATCATCCTTTGTATCTCTATGGCTCCCGTATCCCCGAACGTGATACAGTCAGGTTTCTAGGCCTTCTCTTTGACCGTCGGTTATCCTGGAAACCTCACATAACCTCTCTGAAGGCAACTTGTCACAGCCGGCTAAACCTTCTTAAAACCCTTGCTCATCTTTCCTGGGGAGCTGATCGTCGAACTCTGCTTCGCCTACATTCAGCCCTCGTTTTATCGAAACTCGATTATGGTGACCAGATTTATTCCATGGCCTCTCCTGCTACTCTCTCTAGCCTTAACTCTATCCATCACCAACGATTACGTTTGTGCCTTGGTGCTTTTCGCTCTTCCCCTGTTGAGAGCCTCTATACAGAAGCGAATGTTCCATCCTTGTCTGATCGCCGTGATGCCCATTGCCTTCGCTACTATGTACGCTCTCACGATCTACACAATCCTTCCATTTATAGAATGGTCACCGATATTAGTAGACATTCTTTATTCGTTTGCCGCCCCTGTTTGCTCCGTCCCTTTTCTCTTCGCCTACATTCACTCTTGTCTTCCCTTCAGTTACCACCTTTATATGTTCATGTAGCATCTCACTTTTCCCTACCCCCCTGGGAAGTTCCAGCTGTTCGGGTCTGTTCTTTCTCACTCCCTTGCTCGAAAGCTCAACTGCCTACGGTGGCTTCCCGCTCTCTTTTTCTTGATCACTTCCACTCCCATTCTCATGCCACCGCTGTGTACACAGATGGCTCTAAGTCTTCAGACGGCGTCGGATTCGCAGCAGTGTTTCCGGACAGCGTCGTGCGGGGACATTTACTATCTTCAGCTAGCATTTTTACTGCTGAACTGTATGCCATTCTTGCAGCACTTATTCGTATCGCATCTATGCCTGTGTCATCATTTGTAGTAGTCTCAGACTCCCTTAGTGCTCTACAGGCTATACGAAAATTTGATACATCTCATCCCCTAGTTCTCCGTATCCAACTTTGGCTACGCCGTATCTTTACCAAACATAAAGATATTGTTTTTTGTTGGGTCCCTGGTCATGTCGACGTACGGGGCAATGAACAGGCAGACACTGCTGCGCGGTCAGCAGTACATGACCTACCAATTTCCTATCGAGGTGTTCCATTTCTGGACTATTTTGCTGCAATAGCTACCCACCTTCGCACCCGTTGGCAACAACGTTGGTCAACTCTGCTCGGTAACAAACTTCATTCTATTAAACCGAGCATAGGTTACTGGCCGTCTTCTTGTCATCAGTGCCGAGGTTGGGAGACCACTCTCTCCCGCCTTCGCATTGGTCACACTCATCTTACTCATGGGTATCTCATGGAGAGGCACCCTGTTCCTCTCTGTGAACGGTGTCAAGTTCCAGTATCGATTAGCCACATTCTGTTAGACTGCCCTCTCTATCAACGAGCACGCAGAATTTACCTCCAACGTCGTCTTCGTTCTACTACTCTCTCTTTACCTTCCCTTCTTGCTGGTGGACCCTCCTTTAATCCTGACTCTCTCATTGACTTCTTGACAACGACTGATTTCCTCCACAAACTCTGATGATACTTTTCGCACTCCCCTCACCCCTTTCTAGTTCAGTCTCTTGCTGCCCTTTACCCTTTCACCATCCACTGCCCCGCTGTTATCCGTAATCTATTACTCATCCATCTCCCTTTTGCCACCTGATGCCCTCGCTTCCTTCCTGCCCTGCAGCGCTGTATAGTCCTTGTGGTTTAGCGCTTCTTTTTGATTATAATAATAATAATTAAACCTAAGATTTAATAAAAGTCTGCCCGAGATGCCTAGCCATGCTAGGCGTTCTAGTGGTACACTCTGTAATTATTATTTTACTACATGTAAACCACACAATAACCAAATTCTGTAAACTCAGCATTGTAATACTTATGGAGAATAAAGTTTGAATTTGAATTTGAATTTGAATTCTATTCATGAACCTGAATTCTCAAAGCAGGGACTATATGCACTAATAGTTTCATATCCAATTTCTAAGTATAAATTTCATCTGAAAAATAATTTATTCAGAGAAAATGGGAGTTGCTGAATTTGAGAGTCAAGTGTAGGTACATGTTTACAGTGGTATTGTAGGTAGTATGCCTACCCCATATCTGTTTCCCATAGGGAAACTGTCTCCATAGACCTATACTGCCATCTGTTGAGGCTTAGGCCTCCCTAGACCTCGCTGGACAACAGCTTAGATCATTATCACTCTCCTACCACACAGCCTACAGATAAGAAGGCCCTCCTTTTACTCTTCAGGTGGGGGCCTGGTAGAGCAGCCTAGAATGCTGCCTGTACAGAACCTAAATAAATCTAAGGCTCTCCTCCAAAGAGTATTTGTTCACCATCCACCATAGATATAAGCTTTGATATAAATGGTGACAGCAGTGTTAGCAGCAGTTGTATTTTACCCAGAGAAAGGAAGATGAAGTTGAAGTCACAATCTGCTTCATCAGCTCATACCAGCAGCATCCATCCCCCAACAAATTATCCTGCTGTCATGTCTACTAACTTTATTTTACAGATACAGGTACATTAAAGATTCAAGCCCAAATGTTCTTAATTTCCTTGGGAAATCTTAGAGGCATCAACTGGGTCCCACAGCATCCTATGCTGTTTCTAAGTCACCTTTGCCATACTCCAAAGACATAAAGAATTGGCTAAATTACTGTGATTTTTCCACCCTTTGATGACTCAGTGGGGAGCCAACGCCAGGTCACCTCATGGTAAAGATCCATGCCATGACTACGCAGGCAGAAAACTCATCATTCTCCTTGTATGTAGTTTGTTATTTTTTCAACACTTCACAACCTGCACTAGTCATTACATGAACTCTTTGTGTCTTCTCATTGTTTCTAATTGTACAGATGGATGATTCACTCGGATCAAAAGAGCATGCCATCTCCATCACGTGTACTCCCTGCATGCACATCTAAAACCCTTACTTTCTTGGATACCATCTGAGCTACACATTTTTCTTGGCACCTCCAACATAGTTAGTATTTCTCTTCAGTGTTGTGGTTACTCTCCAGAGCAAATTTGGGTAATGAAAAGATTCAAGATCGTGTATCTTCTCAAGAAGGCAACTAACTGGCTGCAGTTTTTCAATCGTCTTAAGACAAAATTGCATAGTTCAATGAAAGATATTTTTTTGCATTACTCTTCAGTAGCTTCCATTAAACTATTATTTTTACATTTTGTCATTTTCTCATTTTTGAGATATACTTTTTGATTACATTTTCATACACAATATGTTACTGTCCTAGATCATCATACTGTACAATATCTTTTTTTCCTTTCTGGTTTTTAGTATGTATTTGTTTTTTCCTTCCCAAGTCATATTTAGCCACATGTTATTTCTAATAGAACATGAGTACATTATCCAAGTGGATTCAGATTATTATCATTATATTCACAGGAAGGCAATAAATAAAAAATATATATATCTAAAAAATATATATTGAAAATTTCTTCTTTTATTCTGATAAATATTTGGTCTATTATTGTGCTGGTACTCGCCAAATTGTTGTCGCAGGGGTTGATTCATAGCTCCTGGCCCTGCCTCTTCACTGGTGCCTAATAACTCATGCAAAAAAAAGTGAATATAACTTTAATAAAAATTTGCAAGCTCGTGCTGTTACTGAAGCGCTGTACTGTGAGTTAGTATACATAAATTTTCCCTTAGACTTGCAGTGCCCTCGGAAAGACTGATGCTGAAGCGATGGTTGAGACTTCCTGTCACAATGAACAGAATTTGCAAGAAGAGGTAGGATGACCTAAAAGAAGAAAGTATTATTTTGTTTAAATACTGTTAATTTATTCACCAAAAAGGTTAACATAGTATACGTATTCACCCATGCACTACAAGCTTTTACTGAAACAATGATCCAGGGGAACTATGATTACTCACAGATTTTAGTAAAATGCTGTATTATTCTTGCAGCAGGCCATTCAAATGTTTGTTAGATGTGCATGCTTTATTATATATCTAACGCTAGTATTAATACAGTGGAACCTTGACTTAAGAGTTTAATCTGTTCCAGGAACTAGCTCGTAACTCAGTTTACTCGTATATCAAATTAATTTTCCTCGTTTATATTAATTGAAAAGGCATTAATCCGTTCCTGCACTCTGGAGACACGAGAAAAAATACTTGAATATGATGCTATTATCAACTGTACAGCTTATTTATCTATCAAAATTCATCTAATATGACATAAACAATGTAATTAGCACAGAAACATGATATATACTCTAGAATGAATAAAATAGGCCATAGTATGGTGGCAGAGGCAGAAGCGTCCGCCATTTCTGTCCCAATTTGACTATACAGTGGTCCCTCGATAATCGTCGGGCTCGATAGTCGTCCTTTTTGGAAATCGTCGCGTTATTTTCATCCAAACATTGGCTTGCAAATGGTTGGTTGACTCGCTAATCGTCGTTCATCAGTCGCGTACTTACGGCTCTGAGCCGCCTCGGCCTCCCTTCCCAGCCAGTGTGCCATTGTTTACCAGTGAGTGACGGTCCCCTCACTTGTTCATACGAAATATAATAATATTCCATTCATTTTATTGTTTCTATTGTCTGTGGAGGCAAAGAACTTTGTCCTTGGGGACAAAGAGGGGAATGTATGAGAGTATAGTTTTACCAATGCTCTTATATGTGTGTGAAGCATGGGTGATGAATGTTGCAGCGAGGAGAAGGCTGGAGGCAGTGGAGATGTCATGTCTGAGGGCAATGTGTGGTGTAAATATAATGCAGAGAATTCGTAGTTTGGAAGTTAGGAGGAGGTGCGGGATTACCAAAACTGTTGTCCAGAGGGCTGAGGAAGGGTTGTTGAGGTGGTTCAGACACGTAGAGAGAATGGAGAGGAACAGAATGACTTCAAGAGTGTATCAGTCTGTAGTGGAAGGAAGGTGGGGTAGGGGTCGGCCTAGGAAAGGTTGGAGGGAGGGGGTAAAGGAGGTTTTGTGTGCGAGGGGCTTGGACTTCCAGCAGGCATGCGTGAGCGTGTTTGTAGATGAATGGTTCACAGAACCGACACGTTGATAAATTAGACACATGTGCAACTCTTGGGTATCTTTATTAAGGAAACGTTTCGCCACACAGTGGCTTCATCAGTCCATACACAGGAGAAGCTTGAAGAACAGGAGGAGAATGAGGTAATCAGTCCCTCAACCTTGAGTCGATGTGGTCAGTCCATCAATCTTGAGTAGAATACGGCATATTAGCGGAGAAGGAGCTTATAAACCATAGGTAAGAGAGGTGCAGCAGTCGAAGGTGGTGTCACATTTGCCTAACCCTTGGGCACGATCTACTTCCATATTGGGCAAATGTGACACCACCTTCGACTGTTGCACCTCTCTTACCTACGGTTTATAAGCTCCTTCTCCGCTCATATGCCGTATTCTACTCAAGTTTGATGGACTGACCACATTGACTCAAGGCTGAGGGACTGATTGCCTCATTCTCCTCCTGTTCTTCAAGCTTCTCCTGTGTATGGACTGATGAAGCCACTGTGTGGCGAAACGTTTCCTTAATAAAGATACCCAAGAGTTGCACATGTGTCTAATTGTGAGCGTGTTTGATAGGAGTGAATGGAGACAAATGGTTTTTAATACTTGACGTGCTGTTGGAGTGTGAGCAAAGTAACATTTATGAAGGGATTCAGGGAAACCAGCAGGCCGGACTTGAGTCCTGGAGATGGGAAGTACAGTGCCTGCACTCTGAAGGAGGGGTGTTAATGTTGCAGTTTAAAAACTGTAGTGTAAAGCACCCTTCTGGCAAGACAGTGATGGAGTGAATGATGGTGAAAGTTTTTCTTTTTTGGGCCACCCTGCCTTGGTGGGAATTGGCCAGTGTTTAAAAAAAAAAAAATGTATTATTATTACTATTAATTTAGGGAACTGAAACTATATCGTTCTTATAATAATACAGTAGACCGCCATTGAAGAATTTTATGTAACACGTCGTATAATTAATTTAACATGGTTCAGTTTGTGGGAAGGCGAAAAAAAAATTCTCTTTTGCTCAAGCGGCAGCCTTGTGGAGCAGCCGGGGAGCCCTCCCACAATCCCTTACCACTCCCTGACACCACCCCACCACCTCAGCATTCGTAATTCATACATGTCCAGTCCAGTCTTTCTCTGCTACAAGGCAGCTGTCTTTGTGAATTGTGTTATGGTATTTTAATTACTATATCTTGTATCTGCCAAGCATTCATGACACTAAGTAACCATACCAATGTTCCTGAAAGTGGCATGAAGAGGTATAAGCACTTAAGTCTTAGAATTAACAAAGAAACAAAGATATTAGACAAGAGATAACCTGTAGTATAATTAAGTGTTACTTTGTACGCAGAAAAAGAGGTAAACATGAGTTTGTGTGACTGACTTACTGAATGACTGACTGACTGAACTGACTGAACTGACTGAACTGACTGAACTGACTGAACTGACTGAACTGACTGAACTGACTGAACTGACTGAACTGACTGAACTGACTGAACTGACTGAACTGACTGAACTGACTGACTGACTGACTGACTGACTGACTGACTGACTGACTGACTGACTTACTTACTTACTTACTTACTTACTTACTTACTTACTTATTGAGTGACTGACTTGACTGACTGACTTACTAAATGACTTGACTGAGTGACTGGGCTGTAATAATAATAATATTATTATTATTATGATGATGATTAATTTAGGGAATTGGATCTGTGCTCTAGTTAAATTAATAATAATAATAATAATAACACTAATAATAATAATAATTATTATTATTTTTATTATAATGAATTCTACCAACTGAGTGCACTGTTTACCTCACTGTGGGAGCAGTTCTCTCCTGCTTTGCTTACATTTTTAACAGTCATTTGGCCAAATTTAATTTTTCTAAGCATGGGTCCTAAGAAAGTAAGTGTAAAGGACAGTGTTGAGAAGAAAAAGAGAATGATTTCCATGGAATTAAAGCATGAAATCATAAATAAACACGCGAGGTTTCCAGGTTTTGGGTTGAGGGGGGAAAAGGGGGGGAGGGCTGGCTCGTAATTCAAATGTTGGCTCGTAACTCAGAGCAAAAAATCGACTTGGGGACGGCTCATATCTCAAAAAACTCATACGTTGGGACACTCGTAAGTCAAGGTTCCACTGTACTTGTACAGTAAATAGTTGCTACAACCTGAAGAATGTCTTATGGGTTGCCCTAAAAACATACTGTAAAAAACTCTGAAGGAAATACAGAACTTGTACTAGCATGTAACTCATTTCTTTTATCTGGTTGTAGTAAGGAAAATGTCAATTAAATAATCATATATATTGTATAATAAATCATGTATCTTCTATAAACATTAGATTCACCCTGCATAAGTTATTGTTTATGTGAAGCTCTCACATACAATGCTGTACTTAGCTATAAAATAGCATAATATAAAATAGTAGATTGTGTTTTGTAATATTGTCAAGATTTATAAACCAAAAAATTGAAGGGAAATTAGTTCACTTCTGTCACATATTTCAGCTTGTAAGAATTACCATATTAAATTTAGGTGTTCATGTAGCCACAACTCATTTCTTGTGTTCAACATTAATTGGGACTCCCACAAACCTCTCAGACCCAGTTCTCATCCTCTGATGTACCAACACTGACTTCACCTTTGTTTTTATGCTTGGCACCACAGGGCTTTTCTGTCATTTTCAAGATTTATAATGCTCCTTCTTACTCTTCTAGAATCCCTACTCATATTGGCAGTTCATTCAGTTTGGCCCACCAGCTTTTTGATAGCTGTGGCCTACCCTGACTGATCTCTGTTTGGTTGGGTTTGGTTAGGTCATTGACAGATGTTGTTGTTGCAGGTTTGCCGGTATATTAGCCCACCCCAGGCCTTTTCCAAGTGGTGGCCTGGCCTTGGCTCCCTTTCATGGGAGTGTCTCAGACCAATGTCTGCCATGGGAGGAGGTACAAGTACCTCCTTGTCTTCTGGGACTAGCCCACATTTAACCCTTTGACTGTCGCAACCCCCAATCCTGAGGTGTCTCCTGGTGTCGCAAAATTTAAAAAAAAAAAAAATTATTTTTTCTTATGAAATGATAGAGAATCTTTTCCCGATTGTAATGACACCAGAAAAACGAAATTTGATGGAAAACTGACGGAATTATGCTCTCGCGAAGTTAGCGACCTCGGCGCTGTTTACAAATCGGCGATTTCGCCCACTTTGAGCCCTATTTTCGGCTAATTCCATTGTTCCAGTCGCCCAAACTCATAGCTATTTCTTTAGAACTTCATTTTTTCTATCGATTGAATACAAGAAACTGCCCATTTACTGATTTCAACTACCTAATAATGTGGTCAGAAATTTGCAATTTGGCCAATTTCACGAAAACTAAAAAATATGACAATTTCAAAATAAGGTCCAGAATGAACAATGCAGACATTCCTGGCTCTAAAATAACGTTTTCTTTGTTCATCAGTCACGTCTCCAGGCCCTTCTGATATTACTCTTGCTTTCTATTTTGAATTTTTATTCAAACAAAAAATATTAGACTTACTATTATGCAGACTACTGCAATGCTGTAATAACTGTATAAATAACATCAACCCATTCATGACTGCATATTAGAATGGCTAGTTGGACATTTATTGGACAATGGCATCATTTGTTTACTTTTGAACATTGGCAAAAATCAAACATTTCCCCTACTTTGAGCTCCATTTCTAGGTTCTTTTTATAGTAAAATCAATCAAAATCACCTCTATTTCTGTAATATGTTTTCCATTCTATCAAATGAGACCAAGAAAACGAGAATACAACCATAAATACTATACGAAAATAGACCACAAAGTCGGCATTTTAATTAAAAAAAACGGTCGGAGTTTTTTTTTTCTCATTATGCACTGCGTGCTCCAGGATTTTTTTTATATGGTGCACACTGACCCCACAGACCCATTCTCTCACATGTGGGCCTACCAGCTTTCTCTTGCTTGATTTGAAGCCGCTAGAATTTATGAGTATATATACGTCAAACACAGCACCTCGTAAAACGTATATATACGGCCGCGACAGTCAAAGGGTTAATACCCCCACGGGGCTCGGAGGGAGAAGCTAGGCACCTTGGGCTGCCACAAACCCTGCCCACACTGGGCTTGAAGGGTGTGGCAGCTGCATTGCAGCAGATGATGTTAGGAGGTGCAAAGGCAGCAAGCACTATGGGATCCTTTTGGAGTCACTCCCAGCTTTAGACATATGTCTGAGCACTGAGGAAGCTCAAGAATTCTTCTTGCTGTGAGTGCAGCTGCTGCTACTAGTTCACTTGTCCATTGCACTCTTACTGTATGTATTCAGTGACAAATGTGGATCTCAAAAAAAGCATAGTTTGAGAAGGAGCCTTGTTTGTTGCTGTGTGGCATCAGGGAATGCCTCTTATGTGTGAGCCTGCACTGGTCATTTCCTTTGTCAGTGGGCTGGTGCCTGTGAAGAGGGTAAGGGCCCTGGCTTCCTTATCGTTTGCTTACTTTAGACCAGGCTAAAGGGGCTTTTGGGGCCATGGGAATCCTATGAGGTCCTCTCTTGGTTGTTCATCTATTTTGTTAGAGGCTGATTCTATTGCTGGCATCTCTAATGTCAAACAAATGGTTGACAAGCAGCTGACTAATTTGATGTCACATATTGCTATTCCTGTTAGCTACGTCTTCCTCGTCTTGCATATAATGTTTGCAGGTGCCATATGACTTTTGGCGTCGTGTTCTTCCTTGCCTTTCTGCTCCTGGACTATTGGATCCTCTCTGCAGGGCACCTTGTGGGGCTTCCCTACCCTTATATAGGGGTTGATTATTACCTGTGGATGGTTGACTTGCTCTCCATTATCAGTGGCAACCCTGGATAATTCCTCCAGCTGCTTCATTTGCACACCTGTCTCCTGTCATCACGGACCATATTCAGAATGACATAGGAGAATGTTTATTTATCTCGATGAAAGAACCTGTCTTTCTAGATCTCAAGGATCTGATCATTCACATGCTTTTGTCAGATTTCGAGATAGAATTCATTTCCTGGATTTGCTCCTCTCTGGCTGCGGTGAATGAACTCTGTCAAGCCTATTGTCATTTTCTGATTTATCACATCTTCAGCAGATTCTTCTCATTCAGTTTGAAAGGTGAAAGTTTTCAATTTTCATTCCATGCCTTTCAGGCTCAACATGTCTCTATGAATTTTGACTCGTATCTGTCGGCCTCTCATTTGCAGCCCTTGAACTATTTTGTATCATCTACATGGTGTCTGGCTCCTCCTCACTGTTCTTGTTAGGGGTTCTCCAGATGGTTCTTCAGGTGTTTCAGATGGTGGGCTTTCTAAACAAAGAAATATCACAAATTCATTTGCACTTCCTACAATGATTGGTATTGTAGTAAGAGATGCATAAGGTGTAGAATAAACCCAGTGAAAAGCAGGAGTGTCAAAGGCACAGTTAGAGAACACTGTCACTATATGTGGTTCAAAACTCTTCAATCTGCTACCAGAAGATATCAGAAATATTGCCAAAACAAAGGTAGTTTTGAAGCAGAAACTGAACCAGTACCTGCAACAAGTACCAAAGAAGCCAGGATGTGATGGTTATGTAGGCCTGCTGGTTACTGGCAACAAGACTAGATGATCAGGCTGTCATCAACAAGCAAGTCTGGCCTCAGCTGGGCAGTAATGGTGGAAGAGCCCTCAAAACTAGTCACAGGTGTGAGTTTTTATTCATACTGTTGGAATATGTAACCTGGATGTCTGTCATTCTATAGGAGGGATTCTCTAGAGCCATAGGTCTATCTAGGGATATTGCACCAATCCCTCAGCAAGATAACACTTTCCTCAGGGGTTCCAAGCTGGTGTGGCAAGGTTCATGCACTCAGGCAAGATGCTTCTCCCAGTCTGAACACTTGGAGTTGCACTGCCTGTGCAGTAAGGCAGATGAGTACCTTCTTTTGGTGATTGGTGAGATTGATCTCTGTGCAGTGTGCACTCTCACTGGTAGGCCATCCATGTATCCTTGATGGGGTTTTTGCCTGCAATTACACTCAAAGTTTGCCTATGACTGCTAATTCTGGTGCATGCTGTTTATGTAATGTCAAAATTTTTTTTGATGTTCTTGCTTTGGGCCATGTTAAGAGTTCCTCTCTAACACATTGTCATCAGCAGTCTCGTTAAATCACCTTTCTCACTGGCTGGGCTATAGTCCTTGTGATCAGCCCCTTGGAGTTCCACCACCATTCAACAGCTTTCTCCTGAGGGTACACACTCCCCAGATGACCTATGATACCTAGTGACACCACAAGCTGTTCCATGTTCAGATACCAACCAGGTCTTGGACTTTGTAGGAGTCCCAGCTGAATCAGGGCACAAATGAACATTGACATGTAATTTTATTATTATTACATTCATTGGGGAAACACTAAACCCATAGGGGTCATGCAGTGCTATGGAAATGGGGGCAAACAGATTCAGTCCAAGGAAAGGGAGGGTAGTTTTCAGTTCTTTGGATCAAGAGCCCTTCACCAGCATCAAGTTAAATCCCTTGAAAAGACCCTTTGGGTGCTACCTATTGTGTGAATCAGACAAAATATTCTAGGTGGGGCAATGCAGTTGTATTAATACAATATTTATTTCTTCAGGGTTCTGCTCTTTAGTCTGGCCCTGAATGTGCTCATCTCGCTCTGCTGTATTTTGTTCTTCTATGCGAGTCTTGGATGCAAAAATAGTTACATTAAATATGAAAGTTTACCTGAGTGTCAGTGTGAGACGATGCTTGGTTTATCATCATCACAAGACACAGTTGAGCAGATGGAGGAATCTATAACATTTTTGAATCAAACAACAAAGAAGAACCTGATGCAGCATCACCCAAACATACCTGTGAGAATTATCATGGATATGACACAAAACACAAGGTGTAACCTAATGCCAAGCCTTTTCAAGTAAGTTATGACACAATTACATTTTTTGTAAGAAATAAAAAGGCACAAAACCGTGACTGAAGCAGTACTTAAATAACCCGTACATAGGAAAATGAAACTTATGATGATGTTTCAGTCCAAATTGGACCCGTACTTAGTGACTAATTGTCCAAGTCTGACTATAACATCATGATAAGTTTCATTCTCTTATGTGTGGGTTATTTGTGTATTACAATTTTTTGTCATTGGTTTCAATCTTCAGGCCACTGATATTCAATTGTTATAACCAACTGGACAGATTAATGCTGTCAGTGTGTGCCAGTTAGTCAGCCATGTTAATTTCAATACTGTATTATAATGTATTTAGAGAGAAGCACTAAACCTAAAGGGGTCACATAGCATGTGGAGATGTGGGAGGCAATCAGAATAGATCCAAGGAAAGGAAGGACATGTCCAATTTCTTGCATCAAGAGAGTCTCTCCAGGGTTAAGGAGCCTTCCACGAGGGGGCAGCTAGCCAGGTTCAGCAATCTTAATCTTAATTGGGGGTGGCCAAGGTATATGCAGCCTTGACAGTGAATAAGGATATATGGTAAGTTTCTGTGTGATGAACAGTGAAAGCCTCTTCCAATTAGCTTTAAACTTTTAGAGCTGGTTTATCCTACTTATTGGAAAGTTTGAATTGGCTTGGGGTTGTGTAGGTGCCAATTTGTTATTTTTAATTGAAGAAATTGGGATTTAAGTTTCCCTGCAATAATTTTTTAATGTCTTCTCTAAGCAGTTTCAAATCTTCAGTGCTGATATATAACTACATTAGAAACTTGTGCCACACCCTGTACCGTACTATCCCTTTTGCATGCATTCAGGTACAAGGGACTGGGTGTATGGGATATGGGGGGATACCTTTCTCAAAATAAATCTAATTATTATTATTATTATTATTATTATTATTATTATTATTATTATTATTGTTATTGTTCATAGTCATAGGGAAGCTCTAAACCTATAGATGCCACACAAATCTGATGTACTGTTTACCGGCAAGGTGCAGATTTTAGTTTTAAAAGAAGTGATTCTAATCAATATTAGGTACCTCTAGCCAGTAGGGTGTTGAGCATAACAGTCTGTCAGGAGTGTTGGCATTGATACAAATCTCATGCCTAATAGATGACAGTTTCTTCATCCTGTGTGGGTATAAACTTATGCACTGGTACATTCAAAAGGGTGGGAGTGAGCATCTTTTCATGGGATGTAGAGGAGAAATGGCTGTTGAAATTACCACTGTGCAGCATAATATGAATAGTTCTTTTTTGCAGCATCAGATGGCACAATATATACTGGCAGGAAGCCAAGCTCTCTCAAGATACTACTGTTTTTCTTTACTCGGCCATCTATGACAACAGAAAACATACTGGTAAGCCAATGGCTTGTAATACAATATACAACCATGCTTGTGTAAGGTTAATAAAATGCTTTTGTATTACACATTTCATATAACCTTTCTGTTTTCACACTGTATTCTTTATCCACTCACCATTCCCTCCATCCTACTATTTCTGAGTAGTGT
Organism: Cherax quadricarinatus; assembly: GCF_038502225.1. Classification (NCBI taxonomy): domain Eukaryota; kingdom Metazoa; phylum Arthropoda; class Malacostraca; order Decapoda; family Parastacidae; genus Cherax; species Cherax quadricarinatus. Next base: position 9,547,808 of record NC_091332.1, on the reverse strand, counting down.
ATTTTTCAGACATATAGACAAGGTGTTGGTTAATAGGGATGAATTGTCAAAATTTACACTTTTAAAAGGATACATGTTGCTAAGAGCAGCAGAGGTCTTTCCTCCTCTAATTTATCATTTGTTAAAGAATAAAAAGGCACAAAACCATTAGTTACTGGTAGTCAAAGAACCTGATCACAGTCAAATGGGTAAACATCAAAGGTAATGTATTATGGTATGGCATACACTTCTGGTCAGTAATAATGTTTTTTTTCTTTTCATAATGAATGATGCAAAAACTGTATTTAATTAGTTTGATTGTCATTTGATGCAAGTACTGTATGTAGCAATACCAACTCAAATTGCAATGCATCATGACATTCAATTAATTTTGTTTGGCAGGTATCAAGATGTTTTGATTTTGGGGAATGTAATGTTCTTTCTTGAAACATTCAGTCATTCATGTTGTAATTTCTCTCAGGACTCTTATTGATGAATAACACGACTTGTATTGGGCATTTGAAAGTTGGGAAAATTTGTCAAATTATTCATAATTTGAATGGCATTGCAGGGTATGACTTGGGAAATGAACTACAGTAGTGCTTATCTTAAGTACATACATTATCTTGAAATTAACAGTGCAATATCTTGATAATGAGGAAATATATTTGATAATGTTAAAAGTAACTGCAGGAATTTAATGTTTGTAATTATGTTTCAATTGCAGTATGTAGCATAGAGAGAGAGTTCACTCAAAGTCTGGTAGCAGTGTTTCAAGTACTCATGAATGAGAATACAGTGGAACTCTGGATTTCGTACTTAATCCATTCTAGAAGGTTGTTCTAAATCTGAAACGTAAATCCAATTAATCCATCCAGACATCCAAAAATATTCAAAAAAATTCATTTTTTAAAGAATAACTATAGTTTTACATACAGAAAAAAATGAGAAATAAATATAAAGCACTAATTTTAATGATAAACAAGCATTACATACCTGTATTGAAGACTGTTGTTGGTTTATTGAAGAAGGTGAGGAGGGGAGAGGGAGGAGGAGCAGAGGCTATTGTTTGGAAGGGAAATCCCCTTCCATAAGGACTTCAGGTATCAAAGCCCTCTCTGGGGTCACTTCTTTTCTTTGTCTTTTACTGGCACTGGACCCCTGTCACATTAAAAATCTGTCCAGAGAGCTCTGTTTCTGGCATCTATTTAAGATTTGCCTAAAATTGGACAAGGTATTTTCACTGAACATGTTGCAGATACGGCTTGTATCATCTTTGTCAGGGTGATATTTTTCAACAAAAGTTTGCACCTCATTCCACTTTGCACAAATGCCCTTAATCACTAAAAAAGGCACCTTCTCCCCTCTCTCTTCCTCCTCCTCCTCTCAAGCAATTTCCTCAGCTGCGATCTGTTGTTGTTCCAGTTGAAGGTCTTGCAGCTCTTCAGTGGTTAGCTCTTCTCTTGGTCCACACCAACTCTTCCACATCCTTGCCATTCACCTCCAACCCCATGGACTTCCCCAAAGACACAATAGATTCCTCAACAGGCATAGGGTCGTCAGGGTCAGCCTCAAACCCTTCAAAATCCTTATCGAGGACACATTCTGACCATAATTTTCTCCAAGCAGAGTTCAAAGTCCTGGAAGTCACTTCCTGCCAAGCCTTACCTATAAGGCTTATGTAATGGAGGATATTGAAATGATTCCTCCAGAACTCTCTTAAGGTCAAGTCAGTGTCCGAGACCACTTCAAAGCACCTTTGAAACATTGCTTTCGTGTAGAGTTTTTTGAGGTTAGAAATGACCTGTTGGTCCATGGGCTGGATGAGAGAAGTGGTGTTAGAAGGCAAGAACTTCACTGTTATAAAACTGAAGTCCCTAATCAATTGGTCCTCCAAGCCTGGAGGATGAGCAGGAGTACCTGGAGGCACTTGAGTGGCAAGTTATTTTTCAGGAGGTATTTTTTCACGCTCAAGTCAAACACTTCATGGACCGAGTCAATGAAAATTTGCCTCGTGACCCATGCCATATTATTAATTTTCCACATCACACACAATTGACTCTTGATGACATTGTTTTTCTTGAACACTCTGGGATTTTCAGAGTGATACACCAGTAAAGGCTTCACTTTGAAATCCCCACTACCATTACCACAGAACAAGAGAGTTAGCCTATCCTTCACATGCTTGTGTCCTGGCAATGCCTTTTCCTCGTGTGTGATGTAGGTCCTCTTTGGCATTTTCTTCCAAAAGAGGCCTGTTTTGTCACAATTGAACACTTGCTGGGGGAGGAATCCTTCAGCCTCTACGTACTCCTTGAATTCATCAACGAATTCTTCGGTTGCACATTTGTCTGAACTTGCAGCCTCACCACGCCTTACAACACTGTGTATTCCACAACACTTCTTGAATCTGTCGAACCAGTCTTTGATGACCCTAATCCTTTGACTGTCGCGACCCCAAATCCTAAAGTGTCTCTCTGTCTCAGAATTTAAAAAAAAAAAAAATTCTAATGAAATGATAGAGAATCTATTCCCGATGTTAATGACACCTAAAGTATGAAATTTGATGGAAAACTCATGGAATTACGCTCTCAAGAAGTTAGTGATCTCGGTGATGTTTATGCATCGGCGATTTCGCTGACTTTGAGCCCTATTTTTGGCCAATTCCATTGTCCAGTTGACCAAACTTGTAGCTATTTCTTTAGAACTCCATTTGTTTTAGCGATTGAGTACAAGAAATTGCCCATTTACTGATTTCAACTACCCAATAAAGTGGTCAAATATTGGCAATTTGGCCAATTTCACGCAAATTAAAAAGGATGTCAGTTTCAAAATAGAGTCCAGAATGAACAATGCAGACATTCCTGGCAATAAAATAGCATTTTCTCTGTTCATCAGTCACGTCTCCAGGCCATTCTTATATTACTCTTGTTTTCTATTTTGAATTTTTATTCATGCAAAAAATAGAAGATTTACTGTTATGCAGACTACTGCATTATTATAATAATTGTATAAATAACGTCAACCCATATGTGACTGTGTATTAGAATGGCTAGTTGGACACTTATTGGATAACGACGTCATTTGTTTACTCTTGAACATCGGCAAAAATTGAACATTTCCGCTACTTTGAGCTCAATTTCAAGATCTTTTTCATCATGAAACCAATCAAAATCATCTCTATTTCTGTAATATGTCTTCCTTTCTATCAAATGAGACCAAGAAAATGAGAATACAACCTACAGTGAACCCCCGGTTATCGGCCGACTCTGTTATCGGCCAACTCGGTGATCGGCCGGTTTTTCGGTACCACGTTATCGGCCGTTAATTCAGTGATCGGTCATTCGGCTGAGGCTGCTTGCGCATCAGTTTGGCTGTGTCTCTCGGTGGCTGAGGAAGCCTCTGCTCATAAATCCAAACATTTTGCTTATTTCCCATTGTAGTTTGTGTTATTTTTGCAGTGCAACTGTGAAATAAGTAACCATGGCTCCAAAGAAAGTGGTAAAAAAAGTGAGAAACACCATGGAATTTAAGCGTGAAGTGATAGAAAAGTCTGAGAGTGGTATGAGGGTGGTGGAACTTACCAGGATGTACAGCAAGAATAAATCAACAATTACATCCATCCTGGCAAAGAAAGAACAAATCAAGGACACTAATGTTGCAAAAGGAGTCACTTTTCTAATTAAACAAAAGCCACCAATAATGGTAGAGATGGAAAAGTTATTATTATTGTGGATTAAGGAAAAAGAATTAATGGGAGACAGTGTTGTGGAGTTGATTACTGTATTTGTGAGAAGGCAAAGCAGTTGCATGAGGATCTTGCAAAGAAAATGCCTGGAACAAGTGCTGCAGTTTGGGAATTTAGGGCCAGCAAAGGATGGTTTGATAGATTTAAGAAGCGTAGTGGCATACACAGTGTTGTAAGGCATGGTGAGGCTGCAAGTTCTGACAAATGTGCAGCTGAAAAACTCGTGCAGGAATTCCAGGGGTATATAGAAGCTGAAGGATTCAAACCCCAACAAGTATTCAATTGTGACAAAACAGGCCTGTTTTGGAAGAAAATGCCAAACAGGACCTACATTACCCAGGAGGAAAAGGCACTGCCAGGACACAAGCCTATGAAAGACAGGCTAACTCTCATGTTTTGTAGTAATGCTAGTGGGGATTGCAAAGTGAAGCCTTTACTAGTGTATCACTCTGAAACTCCCAGAGTGTTCAAGAAAAACAATGTCATGAAGAATAGATTGAGTGTGATGTGGAAAGATAATCATAAGGCATGGGTCACAAGGCAAAATTTCAAAGAGTAGGTTAATGATGTGTTTGGCCCAGGTGTGAAAAAATACCTCCCGGAAAAGAATTTGCCACTCAAGTCCCTCCTGGTACTGGACAATGCTCCTGCACATCCTCCAGACTTGAAAGTTCTTGCCTCCTAACACCACCCCTCTCCTCCAGCCCATGGACCAGCAGGTCATTTCTAACTTCAAAAAACTCTACACAAAAACAGTGTTTCAAAAGTGCTTTGAAGTGACCTCAGACACTCAGTTGACCCTAAGAGAGTTCTGGAGGAATCACTTCACTATCCTCCATTGCATAAGTCTTATAGGTAAGGCTTGGCAGGGAGTGACTTCCAGGAACTCTGCTTGGAGAAAACTGTGGCCAGATTATGTCCAAGAGAGGAATTTTGAAGAGTTTGAGGCTGACCCTGACCCTTCTGACCCTGTGGACTCTATTGTGGCACTGGGGAAGTCCCTGGGGTTGGAGGTGAGTGGCGAGGATGTGGTAGAGTTGGTGGAGGACCACAGGGAAGAGCTAACCACTGAAGAGCTGCAAGAGCTTCAACTTGAACAACAACAGACTGCAGCTGAGGAACTTGCTTCAGAGGAGGAGGAAGAGGGAGTGAAGGAGGTGCCTTCTTCATTGATTAAGAACATTTGTGCAAAGTGGAATGATGTGCAAAGTTTTGTCAAGAAGTACCACCCTGACAAAGCTGAAACAAGCCATATCTGCAACATGTTTAGTGACAAAATCCTGTCCCCTTAAATGGTCCAATCGTATATATACGTTCACCTGCGCAGCGCCCTGAATATTTTGAGGAAAAAAAATCGTTTTTTTTTTATAGGAAAAAAGAGCATGTGGTACCCAGGCATCCCCAATTTTTTTCATATGGCGCACAGTGAGTGCACACACCCATTCTGTCATGTCTAGGCAACTCAGGCCTAGCGTGCCAATGTTGAATGAATGACAAATGAAACGTATATATACGTAGTAGGTTGGTAGACAGCAACCACCCAGGGGGGTACTACCGTCCTGCCAAGTGAGTGTGAAACGAAAGCCTGTAATTGTTTTGCATGATGGTAGGATTGCTGGTGTCTTTTGTCTGTCTCGTAAATATGCAAGATTACAGGTACGTCTTGTTACTTCTACTTACACTTAGGTCACACTACACATACATGTACATGTTTATTTATACACACTTGTCTTGAGTTTTCTTTGATTTTATCTTAATAGTTCTTGGTCTTATTACTTTTCCTTTTAGTATATCCATGGGGAAGTGGAATAAGAATCTTTCCTCCATAAGCCATGCGTGTTGTAAAAGTCAACTAAAATGCCGGGAACAATGGGCTAGTAACCCCTTTTCCTGTAAAAATTACTAAAAAGAATAAGAAAAAGAAAATTGTCAAAGTGGGAAGTATGAATGTGCGTGGATGTTGTGCAAATGATAAGAAAAAGCGTGTGTGAGCGTGTTAGATAGGAGCGAATGGAGATGAATGGTATTTGGGACCTGACGATCTGTTGGAGTGTGAGCAGGGTAATATTTAGTGAAGGGATTCAGGGAAACCGGTTATTTTTATATAGCTGGACTTGAGTCCTGGAAATGGGAAGTACAATGCCTGCACTCTAAAGGAGGGGTTTGGGATATTAGCAGTTTGGAGGGATATGTTGTGTATCTTTATAGGTATATGCTTCTAAACTGTTGTGTTCTGAGCACCCCTGCAAAAGCAGTGATTATGTGTAAGTGAGGTGAAAGTGTTGAATGATGATGAAAGTATTTTCTTTTTGGGGATTTTCTTTCTTTTTTGGGTCACCCTGCCTCAGTGGGAGACAGCCGGCTTGTTAAAAAAAAAAAATGTATATATAAGTTTGGGGCGCTACGCGAGAGAACGTGTACTGTATATGTATGTTTGGGTTAAGGAGATGCCAGAAACAGAGCACTCTGGACAGTTATTTTGTGAGACAGGGATCCAGTGACCCTCAAGCTAGTCCTAGTGGCATTAAAAGACAAAGAAGGGAAGTAACCCCAGAGAAGGCTTTGCTACATAAAGTCTTTATGGAGGGGGATTCCCCTTCCAAACACTAACTCCTCCCTCTTTCCTCCTCCCAATCTTCCAGAAGCCAGCATTAGCCTTCAATAAAGGTATGTAATATTTATATAATTAAGAAAATTATGTTTTTGTGAATATTTTTGTCTGGAATGGATTAATTGTATTTGCATTAATTCTTATGGGAAATATTATTTCGGTTTTTGGCCATTTCGGTTTTTTGTCAGCCTTCTGGAATGGATTGTGGCCGATAACCAAGGATCCACTGTATGTGAAAATACACCTTAAAGTTGGCGTTTTAATCCAAAAACAAGGTTGGAGGTTTTTTTTCTCATGCACTGCGTGCTGCAGGATTTTTTTTATACTGTGCACACTGACCACACAGACCCATTCTTTCACATGTGGGCCTACCCACTTTCTCCCACTTGATTTGAAGCTGCCAGAATTTTGGAGTATAAATACGTCAAAAACACTGGCTCGTAAGATTTATATATACGATCGAAACAGTCAAATGTTAAATTCACTAACAGCAGCACTCGTTCCATGCATTTTCTTTATGAGATCTGCATGCAGCGTCCTTGCCTTTTTGCAAATGATCGACTCCACAACACTATCTCCTGCTGTTTTTCGTTGGTCCACACCAACAACAACTCCACATCTTCAGTTGTTTGTGATCTCTGTTTCATTAGCATATTCACCCCTTTCGCAACTTTAGCTTCCTTTATTTCTACTTTCTTTGCCAGGATGGAACAGACTGTTGATTTCAACTTCCCATACATCCTGGCAAGCTCGGCTAAATGCACACCACTTTCGTATTTTTCTACAATCTCTTTCTTCAGTTCTATTGTGTTTCTCACTTTCTTTACCAAAGGACTGTCACTAGGAACTTTCTTTGGGCCCATGGTGGCTTATTTCACAGTCGCAATCAATTAACAAGCACAAAAATTGTGAAGTGTTTCAGATGAATGCTCACTCAACCAGTGACAAAGCCAGACTGAGGCAGCATCCTGGTGGGCAAATGCATCTGATACATATAATTCCCAGGACAAGGTACAAAATCCAGAGCAAAATTTTGCCCCAAAAAGTGTTCTAAATCCGAAACATCCAATATCCAGTATGTACGTGCGAAATCCGGGGTTCCACTGTATTAGGAAACTACAATGATGTTGATATTTATGTGACAGTGCCTAGCCTTATAACATTGAAGATCTTGCTGTCATCCGGAGAATAACATCTCACAATAGCAGTGAAACTTTCATGTATCATAGAATAGTAGACATCTACTATTCTTTTTCCTCTGTGGTATGTATTTTGTGCCTGGAGCTTTTTTTTTTCATTACTTTCAGATGTGCGACCATGTGTGCGGATAGTGAGTGTGAGCAGTTCAACATGCCTGCCGCCTGCCTACTGTCACTTGTGGTTCAATGTTACAAAACCCCCTGTACCTTCGAGAATTATCAAAACTGGTCAGAAGCTTTAATGAATGTCTCTTATCATACTGTACTTATTCCTGGCACATTATTACTACTACTGTAGTATTATAATCATATGATTATTATTATTGTTTTTATTTTTTCTTCTTCTTTCAACAAACTGGCCGTATCCCACTAAGGCAGGGTGGCCAACAAAGAAAAACAAAAGTTTCTCTTCTTAAATTTAGTAATTTATACAGGAGAAGGTAGTTACTACCCCCTTGCTCCCAGCATTTTAGTCGCCTCTTACGATACGCATGGCTTACGGAGGAAGAATTCTGTTCCATTTCCCTCCGGCATTTCAGTCGCCTCTTACGACATGCATGGCTTATGGAGGAAGAATTGTGTTCCATTTCCCCATGGAGATAAGAGGAAATAAACAAGAACAAGAACTAGTAAGAAAATGTAAGAAAACCCAGAGGAGTGTGTATATATAGGCTTGTATACATGCATGTGTAGTGTGACCTAAGTGTAAGTAGAAGTAGCAAGACGTACCTGATATCTTGCATGTTTATGAGATGGAGAAAAGACACCCGCAATCCTACTGTCATGTAAAACAATTGCAGGCTTTTGTTTTACACTCACTTGGTAGGACAGTAGTACCTCCCTGGGCAGTTGCTGTCTACCAACCTACTACATAGGTTTTATTTTTTTATTGTTTTTATATTAAATGTTATTTTTATTTTAAGAATTATTATTGAAAGAGTTAGAAGTAAGACAATGTAGGATTGAATAGGTACAAGGAGGATTTGGGTAGGGTAGGGGATGTGTAGACCAAGCATTTACAGGGAAGTATATTAAGTGAACAGTAAGAAACTTTTGCCACATTTATAGATTTGGAAGATGCATGTGATAGGGTGGATAAGGAAGCAGTGTGGCAGATGTTTGGAATAGGTAGTAGGTTACTAAAAGCAGTCAAGAGTTTTCATGTTTATAGTGTAGCTCTGGTTAGGGTATGTAGGAGAGATAGGGCTATTTGTGTATTGTAGAGGGACTATTGTCCAGGGATTTGTGATGTCACCATGGTTGTTTAACATAGAGTATTTATAGATGGGGTTGTAAAAGAAGTGAATGCTAGGGTGTTGGGAGAAGTGTGGGCTTGAAATATATTGGACCTTATACAGAGTGGGAGTTGTCATAGTTGCTCTTTGCCGATGACACAGTTCATTTGGGAGATTCTGAAGAAGGTTGCAAAGGTTGATGGAGGAATTTTGAAGGGTATATAAAAGAAAGTTAAGAGTGAATATAGCAAGGTGATGAAAGTAACAAAAATGATGATGTTAACAAGGTGATGAGTGATAAAAAGTTTAGGCAGTGAAAGACTGAATAGCAAATTGGAGTGGAGGGAGTATGGAGGAAATGAATATAAGGTAGGTGGTGTGTTGAGGGATCTGTAGAGGCAGTGGAAATGTCATGCTTGAGAGCAATATGAAATGTGATTAAAATGCAGAGAATTTGGAGCATGGTGATTAGATGGTGTGGGGTTACTTAAGTACAATTGAGGACTGAGAAGAAATCGAGGTGGTTTGGGCATTTAGAGAGGATGGAGCAGAATATGATGGCTAAAAGAGTATATAAATCTTTTATGGAAGGAAGGAGGGGTAGGGGTCATCCCAGGAAGTGTTAGTGAGAGGGGGTTCAAGGAGGTTTTGATTATTAGGGCCTTGAATATCCAACAGTTTGTGTGTATGTTTGCTAGAACAGAGTGAATGGAAACAAGTGGTTGTAAGGTCTTGATGTGCTGTTGGAGTGTGAGCATGGTAACATTAACAAAGGTATTCAGGGGAAACTGCTTAGCTGGACTTGAGTCCAGGAGGTGGGAATTATAGTGCCTGCACCCTAGAGGAGTGAGGATATTGCAGCTCACAGGGTCATCTGAATTTTATTATCAGCATGCATTTTACAGGACAGCAATTGAGTGAATGGTGAATGTGTGTCCTTTTTCTGGGTCACCCTACCTTGGTGGGAGACAGTCAGCGTGTTAAATAGTTCTTTTCTTATTATTTCCTTTCATATCCATGGGAACTGGAATAAGAATCTTTCTTCCATAAGCCATGCTTGTTGTAAAGGTCAACTAAAATGCCAGAAGCAATGGACTAGTAACCCCTTCTTCTATATGGCTTACTAAAAATAACTGTTTGAGTGTGAGCAGGGTAATAATTTGTGAAGGGATTCAGGGAAACCAATTGGACTTGAGTCCTGGAGGTGGAAAGTACAATGTCTGCACTTTAAAGGAAGGGTTTGGGATACTTGCTGTTTAGAGTGACATCAAAACTGTCGTATCTGCATGCCTCTGCAAAGACAATGATAGTGTGAATGATGGTGAAAGCGTTTCTTTTTTTGGATCACCTTGCCTCAGTAGGAAATGGCCAGCATGTTAAAAAAATTTTTTTTTTATTAACACATCAACCATTTCCCACCAAGGTAGGGTGGCCCGAAATAGAAAAACTTTCCTCATTCACTCCATCACTGTCTTGCCAGGGGTGCACTTACACTACAGTTATAAAACTGCAACAAAAATAATAATAACAATAAAAATAATAATAATAATAAATTATTATTATTATATTAATATATTACTGGTTTGCTCCCCAGAATACATAGACTACCAGTGGATGGACAGGTCACGTGAAATGATGTACTTATTGACATGTCGCATTCCTCCTAGTATGGGCTCCATCAAGCCAGAGGCAGTCTCTGTTGTCCACACTCCCTGCCATACTGCCACTAACCTTTTACATGTAAATATTTCATCCAATGTAAATGAGACACTTATGTAACTTTAAAAACTTCATTATGGAAATGATTTTTCTACCATGGGCTTCATTAATCTAGTATACATAATTGCAGAAAAATAGAACTATGTAGTATCATAGAGGTCATTTGTAGTGTAGACTGGGTGCACAAAATAGTTTACATCTGACAGCTGTATCCTGATGACTTACAATCAGTTGGAGATATTGAAGCTGTAAGTCAGTGCTGCTAAACTTACTAGGTACTGTGAAGAAGATACCAATACACTACTGCCACATCACATTGTTATGGCTGAAGGGGTGAGTTTTCCTGCCTTCAAGTACAGGTTACCATATTTTATGGTGAACAAGATGCTCCAGTTTTGACAGTGCCCTTCCCCTTCAATTCTGATTGGCTAAATTTTGGAAAAAAAAAAGATAAATGTTACTTTAGTCTCCAGAATGCTGAGAAAATTTTCGAGATTTATTTTGTGGAAAAAAAAAAAAAGTAGCTTCAACACCATAAAATATGGTAGCTAGTACTGCACTAATGAAAGACCCCATTGCCATGCCAAAGCTTGCTTGTAGAGAGAGCTACAATAAGAAAAACAATAAAAATTTATTCACTGGTCAATAAGATCAACGTAATCGCTGGCAGGGACAGGAAGAATGAGGTAGTCTTTATCTCTTTTTAACCCTTTGACTGTTTCAGGGCCCTCTCTGAAACTGTCATTCTATGTCGCCAAATATTAGAAAAAAAAATATTATTTTTTTCTTATGAAAATGTTAGGAATATTTTTACTAGTGTTTTAAGCCTAAAAAAAATTTTTTGCCATCAGTACTTACCGAGATATAGAGCCGCAAAGTTTGCAGAAATTGACGTGCGTACGGCAACAGCGGCGACTGCCGCCCACCCGGTATTCTTTTATTTACTCTAATTCAAAGGTTTCTTGCATTTTTCAATATTTTTCTTTTCCAGGTAACTTATGTGGCCTGTGAGACCAATGTAAGGTGCATTGTTCAAATATACACTCATTATTTACAACACAATAACAGAACAAACTTTATCACTATTAGTTTGTGTATACACTTTGTTTACACAAACAAACAATACAAAACAATGTTTATTACTATTGTTCCATAATATATATACATATGTACAGTCACTAAACACGTTCCTAGAACTGCTGCAGCTTGTGGAACTCTTTGAAACATGGGTATATGCAGAGGGGCACTTCACACTCCTCACACATAAAACGAGTGTCTCTGCGTGTTTGTGGGCGTTTTGTGGTATGCATACATACATAACACCTCTTCTGAGCATTTTTCTTGGCAGTAGTAGGAGGCAGTTGTATGGGGTAGTGATCACCAGGCCTCATACGAGATGACGTCTGTGGGCGCTGGTCTATTGCAGGAGTTGCTCCTTTGTACTTTGCAATTATTTGTCTGATTACTGACAGGCAAAATTCACCATATTTTGGTGTTTTGTTGGTCTTCAACTTGTATATGTTATAAGCATTTAGCATAGAGATATCAACAAGATGGAAAAAAAGTTTGATATACCACTTATAACTCTTGCGTACACAGTCTGCAAACCCAATCTGCATGTCACATTTGTCCACTAAGCGCATATTGAGGTTGTAGTCCATGACAGCTGCAGGCTTTAGAATGGGTTCATTGGTCTCTCTGTTGTCCCTGCCACTGGGTACCATTTCGTTTGTGTGAACTGATGTCAACAATGTGACATCACGTTTGTCATGCCACCGAAATGCCATGATGTCATTGGCAGCAAAGGCTTGCACCTCACCTCTGCGAGTGCCAGCGTCGAACCTTGGCATATGTTTGCGATTACCACGCACTGTGCCACACACGTCTGTCAAGTTCACTCGCAAGAAATCACTGAGTAAGGGGCTTGTGTACCAGTTATCAGTAAATAACATATGCCCCTTACCAAGATATGGTTCCATCATTGTTCGAACCACATCACCAGAGATACCCAATAACTTCATGGTATCTCTCAAAGTATTACTGCCAGTGTACACAATAATATCTAAAACAAGACCACTTCTGCAATCACACAGTACAAATAGCTTTATACCAAAGCGTTTCCTCTTGCTTGGTATATATTGCTTGAATGAGAGTCTTCCTTTGAATAAAATCAAGGACTCATCAATAACAAGCTTCCTGAAGGGATAAAAATACATGCAGCACTTTTGTTTCAGGTACATAAACACATTTCTTATCTTATATAACCTGTCGCTTCTGTCAGGCCTGGTTTTGTCTGAAAAGTGTAACATACGCAACAGTATCAGGAAACGATTGACACCTATAATGTCACTAAAACCTGGAGTTGAAATCAGGCGATCTGTTGTCCAGTATGTGGTGACTGTGCTTATACACATGTGGCATAAGCATTATTGTGGCAAAAAACAGGTACATCTCTGCCACAGTTGTCTCCTTCCACTTGTGTAGCCGTGATTTTGGTGAGAGAATTGTATTTGCCATGGTGTATTCACAGTATGTGTTGGTTTCCCTGACAATGATGTCCATCAGGGGTTCATCGAAGAATAACTCAAAGCAGTCCAGTTCACTGGCATTGTTCCCAAGTGGACAAGATGGCTTTATCCCACTTTGTGTTTCATCAAAGTCATGGGGACTGGGAACAAACTCGTCACCGTCCTGCCAATCCCAGATGCGGTCTGCTGGTGGGGTCTGGATATTGTACCGTGGTTGTGGCTGTGGTTGTGGCTGTGCAGGTTGTGGTGGTGCAGGTTGTGGCAGTGTGGGGTAGGGTGAGGCTGGTTGTTCTGCTGAGTCAGCCGCGTGGCTAGTAGCGTGGCCCGGTGATGGTGCCACATGGGCCGTGCCACCCTCACTATCACCACCACTGCCTCCTCCCTCACTGTCACCATTCATACCCATCGTTACAATATCGTCATCTTCACTATCAGGTCGTGGTGTTGGGCCACGGGATGTGCTCCCAGAGTTTCTCCTTCCCCTTGGAACAACATATGAAACACTACCAGACCGCATGCTACGTCGTACATACTGGCGCTTCACTGGGGAATATTCACTCTCACTGTCACTAGAACTGCTTTCAATGACCTTGAAATCACTATCACTATCACTGCTATCATCAGGGTGTTGTACACGACCAAATAGTTTCCTCTTTCGTCCTGGTACAGGCGAACGTGAACGTGAACAAGCCGGCACAGCACCAGAGGTCGAAGGTTGTGGGTCATCTGGGTTTTCGTCACTATTTACGTTATCCTGGGCACTTTTTTCGGTAACACTCACTTGAAAACCCTTGAATTCACCGTCACTGACACTTTCATCGCTGTTAGAGCTATCACTTGGGAACAAAAGACCTCCAATCCGCCGAGGAGTGAGGAACTTCTTACTGAGAGGCATGGTGAAAATGGACTGACAACATGGCATTCCCACAATGCACCGCTAGGTCCCAGATTTTTTTCACAGGGTGCACACCGACCACTGAGACCCATTCTCTCCCGTGTAGGCCTATCAGGCCTTTGGCGCTCGATTTGAAGCCGCTAGAATTTGTGCGTATAAATACGTCAGAAACATTGGCTCGTAAGACGTATTTATACGTCGGAAACAGTCAAAGGGTTAACATGAGGGAGACCTTTCTTTATGCTATAGATGCATTTTTTGCCTATGGTTCATAAAGTGAACCCAGTATAACATGCAAAACATTGGAATTTGTTCCGAAACTGCAAATTTTGTAGTGTCTGACAGCATTTGCAAAATATATTTACAGGTGCTCCTCGACTTACGATGGGGTTATGTTCCTACAAACCCATTGTAAGTCGAATATGAATATCATATGCTAAATAAATAAATAAATAACTACTGTCAAATAATTACTGTCACTAACTAAATACGAGTGTATTGAAAAGTAAATAAACGAATGTAAGTTAAGGACTACGTGCCTTCATGCTGGGTAATTATCTCAAGTTTCATCTCCAGAGTAATTGCTTTTGCACCATCATAATGTCGAAATATCGTAAGTCATACCATCATAAGTCAAGGAGCACCTGTATAGCAAATCGAAGTCCTGTTTAGACTGTGTTTGTTGTGTGTACATGTGGTATCACTGATCAAGATGTAGCAACACAAATAAAAAATTATTGAATGTTTTCTCCTCACTGTATGTGGTACTGCAATGCACATAACACATAAAATGTGGATTCACTGATTCATAAATTGTTTCCAGGTGATTGGGGCTGCAGAAAGAGAGTCAATGGCTGTGTCTAGTAATTTTATTTCACAAAATGATAAATGGTAAGTAGAGCTCAGAATTTTACAGCATGCTTAGAAATGTATTATTGGCTCTTGTGAGCATGAAATGTAGCTGTATAAAGGAATTAAAAAGGATATCTTGATGCCTATAATGTATGTAAGCTTTTAGGATATAAAAAAAAAGTACCTTTTAAAACATTTTTCTGCAGTGGGGCCCACCAGAACTATGCCACACCTCATTCACACCAATACTCACGGCTCTAGACCCCAACAAAGTTTGTATGTGCACTCTGTGGTCAGTAAGGACCTCCTTCAAGTGTGTGTTTGTTATAATCATCAGCTGAGGCTTCAGAGTAATGTTGTTACTCTATTTTGTCCCATAGCCTGGTTAGTAGCGCACTCAGCTCACACATAGAGGTCTGTGGTTGGATCCCCGGTATGGGCGGAAACATTGGGGGTGTGTTTCCTTAAGAAATCTGCTGTCCCTGTTTACCTAGCAGTAAATAGGTACCTGGGTGTTAACCAACTGGTGTGGGTTGCATCCTGGGGACAAAATTAACCTAATTTGTTGATGCTCTGCATAACAAGGGGATTTCTATATAGTATGTAATTGATATCAGCTAGGTTTGTATAAGTTGTATCATGTACTTGTGGAAATTATTATTATTATATTATTTTTATTATTGGCACCAACACAGTTCTCTTCTGTTTATGATTATTTCATTTCCTGGGGCCCAGGGATGTCCTCCAACTGCTTTCAAGATTTCTGGCAGTCTCTTTGGCTCTTGAAAATATTTGTAGCAATGATTTACTTTGCTGGTACACAGAACTGGTGATACCCTTTCTGACTGCCTGGCTTTCCTGCTATTGGGTTGTGTTGATTTGCTTCCTTGCAGGGATTCCTACATGTGTCTAAGATGGGACAGCCTCTCTATTGTTAAACTTCACTCCTCTTTATGCTGTTGGCCTCAAACAGCCTCCTACTTCAGTGGGTGTAGGGGCCTGTCAAGAGGGCATTGACCTCAGCCTCTTGCCCCTACTAGAGTTTCTGTCTCAACCAACACATTCCAGGATAGTCATTAAATGAAAGGTATGCAATGCTAAAAAGCTGATGAATAGGATGTGGATCATTAGATATGTCTTATTCATCAACTTGTTAGTATGCTCTTGGTCTAAAGGTAGTGTTTGACCTAGCAACACTATGGAATCTTGGTACTGGAGGTATATTCTACAATTAGTGCTGGCCTCTGACCAATGACTCACTGCCAGGTCCTTTACACCTTTGACCACATATACTAATACTGCAAAACTCCACCTTTCCCAGTGACTCCACTATAAAAAGTCTCTATCATCAAGTCCCTGTATTAGATTGAAAAAAGCCTGCTGAGCAGGCAAAATGTCTTCAGTTAAAAAATGCCTAGATCATTCATCAGCACTCCAGAAAACCATGCATTCTATAATAGAATGTGTTTTGTAGCTTCTCTGCCTTTCATGAGTGGTGTGAGTATGCCTCAGTTCTCCTCAGCTCTTCACAGGGACATGGTTCATTGCCTACTATCTTTCTTCCTCACACTTCCTCAAGATCAATTTCTCTGCTTCCAGTTGGGAAGCTACTCTTGATATATCCTCATAGCTTGTAAAACACCAGTTCCCTTATCAGCAACAGTTTTAAATGATCTGAAAGGAACTTTAGGCTCTCAACATCTTGGTCATTTACTGGGGACACCGAAAGAATTCAATCTTGGTGGGTACATGAATTTCCTTATGCTTTCTCACCTACTTCTTTATTTAAGGATGTCAACTCTTGCCTTGCTGAGCTGTACATTCTTTATACAGTATCCTCATTATTTCATGGTTTCCAGCAACTCTTGTTCCTGACACTGAAAATCCTCTCATAGAATGAGCTACAAGTAAAGGTTAAAAGAATTGAATCTATCAGACATTCATATTAAACATAGCATTCAAATAATCTAACTTCAACTATACACTGTCAAGTTCCTGCTTTTCATATTCAGTGGTTTTTCAAACTGTACTAAATGTTGCTTAATTTTGTAACAATTATGTACATTTTGAAAATAAAATTGTTATTACTGCATTATACTCTTACATAAACTGCTATCAGACAGTTAACAAAATTGTTGATTTATTGCCATGCCAAATTGCAAACTTCCATTTTTTTTTTTTTTTTTTTTTTTTTTTACTTCTGACTTCCCTTGATCCTGTTCTTTTTGTTGTTGTTGTTTTGTTTACTACTGTATATTATTATCAGCCATAAGTCAGCCTGGGTAGTAGATGGAAAAGGGTGGGGGGTGGGATACTTTCACTCAAATTATCAATCTTGCATAATCCCAGCCAAGGTTATATTTTCAGTCTTCACAGATGAAAAAAATCAGTTTTTCTGCATCAGCAGTCAACATATGTGGTGTTTTCATAGCCTCTGAGGATAGTGATAATATTTGTAAGTTATCACCATGGGAGTCACAAGTCTAAACAGAGGGGACTAAATTAGCTGTTTACTGTAAAGCAGTCAATACATACAGTGTTTTCATATCCTCTGCATTATCAGGGCTAAGATGTGAGGATACTGAAGATAATGTTTATATACAAATTGTTTATCACCACTTCATCTTGTGTTTTCCATAATCAGGGTTGTGGAAATTGGATATGATGTCAGTACAGTACCTACTGTATATACATTGTGCATCAGTTTCATTGTTAAATTTAAATTTTGTGATAAATATACAAGTTTTGTATGGGGCTTGGCTGCAGGTGATGGCACTGTTTACATGTGTGTATCTCCCTCTTTGCCTCCTTCCCTCACCCCCTTTCCTTATTTCTGTTACTATTGAAAATATGAGGAAAACTGCATTTAAATTTTTTTATTTAAATTAATTATTAATATGAATTAATAAGTTTATAGAGTAGACCATCTTTTAACACGGTAGTTACGTTCCTGAAAAAGCAGTGTTAGGCAAAACTGTGTTAGACATACTGAAGAACTTATGGGAAAAATAGGGTTACGTTCCTGTTAGCCCCCAAAAAGCCAGACAACTTTTTTTTTTTTTTTTAGACCAACAGATCTTACAAAAATAAAAGTGAATATATAATTGTAGTTCATTGTCATGATGTATTATGTTGTTTTTACTGCATAATATTGTAAATGCAACAGAAATAATAGTATTTACCTTAAATTGTGGGTGCTGGTGTTTGTGGATGATTGTGAAGAGAGTGGAGAGTTATGCTGTGGTCCTACTGGGCTGAGGTGGATGGTAGAGGTTCTGGTACTGAAGTCAATGGATGTACTGGAGTGTGCATAAATTCTGTAAGGGATTTCTATTTTATTTTACCCTACAGTACATTATACAATTGACAGTAAGGCATCAACTGCTCTAGACACCATTTCAGGATTCTCTTCAGTAAAAAAGTCTAACCTTAAGTCAGTCAAGTCATTCAGTCAGTCAGTCAGTAAGTCAGTCAGTCAGTAAGTAAGTTGGTCAGTCAAGTGACTAAGTAAGTCAGTCAGTCAGTCAAGTCATTCAGTCAGGTCATTCAGTCAAGTCATTCAGTCAGTCAAGTCAGTAAGTCATTCAATTAAGTCAGTCAATCAAGTCATTCAGTCAGTCAGTCAAGTCAGTATATTATCCAGTCAAGTCAGTAACTCAGTAAGTTATTCAGTCAAGCTGGTATGTTATTCAGTCAAGTCAGTAAGTCAGTCAAGTCATTTAGTAAGTCAGTCAAGTCATTCAGTCATTCATTCAGTCAGTCAGTCAGTCAGTCAGCCAGTCAAGTCAGTCAAGTCAGTCAAGTCAGTCAAGTCAGTCAAGTCAGTCAGTCAGTCAGTCAAGTCAGTAAGTCAGTCAGTCATCACACAAACTCATATTTACCTCATTCTTTTTGTGTACAAAATGATGCTTCATTCCAGCAACAGGCTATCTCTTGTCTAATATCTCTATTTTCTTTGTTAATTCTAAGACTTAAATGCTTAAACCTTTTTTTGCAACTTTCAGCAACACTTGTATGCCTACTGGGTGCATGATTGCTTGGCAAATTTAAGATATGGAAATTAATATATATCTAAACAAACACAGCGAGCTACTGGCACAGGTTCATCCAACACACGTATGAACCGAACTGAAGGCTGGGAGGGTGGTGGGGGTGGCTGATGCTGGCAGGGGATGGCAGTAGCCCATCCTGCCCCACGGGCGACCGCGCACTCAAAATTTTTTCCCCTCCCGCAACTATGTTAAATTAATTTTACGAAGTGTTAAATATAAGTATGCCGCAATTCTTCAGTTGTGCTATAACCAAAACGTGCCAGACAAAACTGTGTTAAACAACGGTCTACTGTATATACAAAAACATTCTGGTAGTCAGTCTCACAGCAGTGAGATTGGCTTGGAACTGCCTGGGGTCATTACAACCCAACAATAGCAACATACCCTTTTCATTATTTTGACTGTTTTTCATATTTTTTTGGGTAGGTTGCATTTATAAGACAGGGAGTATTACTCTGGACATTTATTCACTAAAAAAAAAAATTGCCTTATGGTTGATAATACTGTATACAATAAATGCTGAACTTATTACTTTAAACAGGAATGGGCAAGAGTATACTGCAGCAGTGTGTGGCCCAGCACTTTACTATTACCACCAGGACTTCTCCATCAGGATGGTGGAATGGCTGGAAGCCTTAAGGGCACAAGGAATTTCTCATGTCTTTCTCTATGAAATGGACATACATCCTAACCTTCAGAAGGTTTTGCGTTACTATGAGAGTGATGGCTTCATCAGCGTAACCAAATATTCTTATCCACCTCCGTATATCAGTGAACCCAGTATTCGTAGGTTAGTATTGCTTCAGTTATATCAGTCGAGGTATGTTGCCACTTGTAATTGTTAGTATTTCAAAATGCTACAATTTGTTGAGACCTGGCTGCTGCTGCTGCTGCTGCTATTATTAGTGTTGGGGTCCACAGACTTGGCTGCTTCTACTATAAGTATTGTGTCTACAATGTATAAAGATTAACAGAGACCTGGCTGTTTCTAGTGCAGTTGTTGGAGTCTAAAACATGACAAATATATTTATCATACCTGAGTGTATAGCCATAAACAAATTTAGACCTAAAAATTAATCATTCCAAACCTCCCTACTACTTTTTGGCTCAGTCTTAGCTTTTTCTGCTTTCCATATTCTTATAGATGCCAGTTTTCCTTGCCATAAAGGATGTATCAGTGGCCTGGGCACCATTTGAAAAGCAAGATTTATGCTAGCTGGCATAGAGAGGTGGTAGTCTTTCTGTATTTGGTTCATTGAAGGAAATACAGAAAGATATTTTGCATTCTTCAAAAAAAAGGTATTCTAATTATGGGTCTAATGAACCGCTTAGGAACCCTAACACCAGTACCTTAAACCAAAGGAGAACATTATGATAAGAAGGGGGGCATTTCATGGGCACTTGTACAGGTGAATCTTATTAATCTGTGAGTGTTTTTATAGGATTAGTTGAGAACAAGTAAGCATCTCGCCCATCTTGACAAGTTCCATCATGGCTCTATAATATGTGAATGTGTTCACTACTAGTATATCTGAAAAACTAAATTTTGTGGTGCCCTGGAAAGCATGTTTCAGTCTTTCCCTGTGATAGTCATATGTACAGTTAGTGCATATATGCTAAAATGCAAATGTAGACAATCTCTGGCAGGCTCTAGGCAGAGGTTTTCATCTTAAGAATAGGTAGTGAATAATTCTACCTCCCTGCCAGGCAGAAAAGTCTTGATCATAACATTTATGCCCAGTCATGCTTAACTTGTATTGTATTGAACCTAACCCATATATCCTTGAGTAATTACTGACAAAATCATGGTTTATATCAATATACAGTATATGTAAAATCCGCCAATGCCAGGACTTTAGGAACTATTGGTCTAGGCTAAGGTGGCCCAAGTCTGTCATTTTGGTGTGAAACTCTGTTTATACTGATATGGGCCATATCACATTATAACTGACAAATATGGTACAGGGTCATTTTTTGACCAGTTGTCTTCCTGGCCCAGGTCATGCAGACTCAGATGCCCAAAGGATCAGTATTGATCCTCTCTCTCTAGCCTGGATAGTAACTGTCTTTGAGCCACATTAAGAAGAGGAGTTAAAACTATTATGGCTCCCTTAATGTTAGAAAACAATCCTGAACTTCAATGTATCCCACTAAGAAACTGCAATGTTATGTGCCATGGTCAGTGGACTTTATGATTTACTAGAGATACCACTTTATAAATCACAGGATTAACTTGTCTTGGTGTTGCTTATGCTTGAGGTCAAGCATACCAGGTTGAATGTGCTAGCGGGGTGCAAGCACATCTTTATTATACAGTGGTACCTTGGGATACAAATTTTTTTCGTTCCAGAAGGCTGTTCGAGTGCCAATACCGAACAAATTTGTTCCCATAAGGAATAATGTACATCAGATTAATCCATTTCAGACCCCCAAAAATACACTTACAAAAGCATTTACATAAATACACTTACATAATTGTTCAAGTTTTGAGCTGTTCGTATCCCGAGGTACCACTGTATATACACACACATTCAAACACCCCCAGGATTAAAATTTCCTTCTTTATCTCATGTTTTATGTCATCCAGGAAAATATGTAATAAGACTTTTTACCAGGCAAGTAAGTCACTGCACATGCATGGGTATAGGGGAAGAATTCTAACTTAGTTTTCTTCTGAGGAGTGGAAAAGCAGCTGTTATATTTATGAGATGAAAAGTAAAAAATATTTAATCAGGTTACAAAACTTTAACATGCTTTCATTTTTCATTTATTATCAATAATAATTATTGAGTTTTGGTGACTGTGCAGATTATGGACTCTGGTGGAGCGTAAGAAGATGTGGGCCCAAGAGAATGTGTACTTTACAGACTGTCTGCTCCGCCACATGCATCAGTACCGCTTTATTGCACACCATGACCCTGATGAGTTGCCTGTCTTACTTAAACACAATTCGTACACTGCTATGCTTAACCAAATTTTAAATGAGTAAGTATTAAGAAATTGTTGGCAGGTTTTGTAAGCTGAAGTTGTGTTCAGGAATGTTGGGCAAAGTTTCATGAATTATTTTACATGTGAGAGAGGGAAACTTAATAAAAGACAATGTCTAAATTTTTATCACCATTAGCCACTGTATATTAATTTTTAAAATACGAGGATTAATTACTATTACATATTTTTATATACGTAATTCATATTTATTTTGAATAAACTTCATAATTTGATTACAGGTATTACATGGTCGTTAAATTACATACATTTGAATAGATACAAAACACTGCAGCAGACTTACTGGGTCATGCAAGAAAGGTCTTGTTGACTGTATGTCTAACTAGTTTCATTCATATCCAGTAGTGTCTCACTTATTTTTAAAACATAACAATGCTGTAAAGAGATTTTATGAGGATAGTGAGGCTCAGGCTAGAGTGTAGGAGAGAGGTAGATTACTTTAAAGTAAAAGTAGGTCTTAGGGATGTGTAATGTCACCATGGTTGTTTAATGTATTTATAGAGGGATTGTAAAAGAAGTAAATGCTAGAATGTTGGGGAGAGGGGTGGGATTAAATTATGGGGAATCAAATACAAAATGGGAGTTCACACAGTTACTTTTTGCTGATGATACTGTGCTTTTGGGAGAGTCTAAAGAAAAGTTGCAAAGGTTAGTGGACAAGTTGGGGAGGGTGTGTAAAGGTCGAAAGTTGAAAGTGAACATAGTAGGTGATGAGGGTATCAAACGATTTAAAGAAAAATTGGATATCACATTGAAGGGAGGGAGTATGGAAGAAGTGAATGTTTTCAGATATTTGGGAGTTGACTTGTCAGCAGATGGGTTTATGAAGGATGAGGTTAACCATAGAATTGGTGAAGGAAAAAAGGTGAGTGGTGTGTTGAGGTATGTGGAGGAAAAAAAAACATTATCCATGGAGGAAAAGAAGGGAATGTATGAAAGTATAGTGGTACCAACACTCTTATATGGGTGTGAAAAATGGGTTGTAAATGCTGCAGTGAGGTGGAGGCTGGAGGCAGTGGAGATGTCATGTCTAAGGGTAATGTGTGGTGTAAATATTATGCGGTGAATTCTTATTATGGAAATTAGGAGGAGGTGTGGTGTTACTAAAAGTATTAGTCAGAGGGCTGAAGAGGACTCACATACACAGTACATGTGTGCAAGGGCAGGCAACACAGAAAAAGTGAAGGGATGGGGATGTAGGTGGGAAGACAGTGATGAGTATAATTGAGAGAGGGAGGGTGTGGTGTGAGGTCCTGTGCCTCACACACTGAACATGTCTGGTCAGTGGAAGCCGCCTAGCTACTTCCACAACTGAATCTACAAACGCTTAATCAATTTCTACCAAAAAACACAAACTTTTCATATACGTATACAATGGACCCCCGACTTACGGTGCTTGTCAGCGTAAAAATTTGACCCCGACCTACGTTGAAAAATTCGACTTACATCATTCATTCCATACACATCCAGGCGTCCGTCTGGCCTGAGCACGCCTCAGCTGCCCTGCCTTCAGTTAGTGTACCAGTGTTTACAAGCCAGTGCGGTCACTTTCATGCATACATTCGGGACATTTTGTATTATTCCAGTGTTTTTAGTGCTTGTAACTGCTAAATATGCCACCAAGGGCCCAAAGAAAGCTTCTAGTGCCAACCCTGTGGTAAAAAGGGTGAAAATTACAATTGAAATGAAGAAGGTGATAATAAGTTTGAAAGTGGAGTGTGTGCCTCTGAGCTGGCCAGGTTGTACAACAAACCCCAGTCAACCATCACTACTATCCTGGCCAACAAAAAGGCAATCAAGGAAGCTGTTGTTGCGAAAGGTGCAAGTACTCGAAGATGTTGAGAGACTGTTATTGGTGTGGATAAATGAAAAACAGATATCAGGAAATAGCATCTCTCAAGTGATCATATGTGAAAAGGCAAGGCAGTTTTATGACGATTTAATTAAAAAAATGCCTGCAACTAGTGGTGATGTGAGTGAATTTAAGGCCAGCAAAGGTTAGTTTGAGAGATTTAAGAATTGTAGTGGCATACACAGTGTGATAAGGCATGGTGAGGCTGCCAGTTCGGACAAAAAAGCCGCTGAAAAATATGTGCAGGAATTCCAGGGGTACATAGAGGCTGAAGGACTGCAACCCCAACAAGTGTTTAATTGCAACAAAACAGGCCTGTTTTGGAAAAAAATGCCAAACAGGACCTACATTACACAGGAGGAAAAAGCACTCCCAGGACACAAGCCTATGAAGGACAGGGTTACTTTAATGTTGTGTAGTAATGCTAGTGGGGATTGCAGAGTGAAGCCTCTACTCGTGTATCACTCTGATACTCCCAGAGTGTTCAGGAAAAACAATGTCATCAAGGCTAATATGTGTGTGATGTGGAGGGCAAACAGTAAGGCATGGGGTAATCATTAGGGATATTTTCTATGACTGGTTTTACCATGTGTTTAGCCCCACTGTGAAAAATTACCTCCTGGAAAATAAATTGGAGCTTTTAAGTGCCTCCTGGTATTAGACAATGCTCCTGGTCATCCTTCAGACTTGGCAGAGCGAATTTCGGGGGAGTTGAGCTTCATAAAATTTAACTTTTTGCCTCCAAATACCACTACTCACCTCCAGCCTATGAATCAGCAGGTCATTTCAAATTTCAAAAAACTGTACACCAAAGCAATGTTTCAAAAGTGCTTTGAAGTGACCTCAGACACTCGAGTGACCCTAAGAGAGTTTTGGAAAGATCACTTTAGTATCCTCAACTGCATAAACCTTATAGGTAAGGCTTGGGAGGAAGTGACTAAGAGGACCTTGAACTCTGCTTGGAGGAAATTGTAGCTAGAATGTGTAGAAGAGAGGGATTTTGAAGGGTCTGGGGCTAACCCTGAGGAGCCTATGCCAGTTGTGGAACCTACTGTGGCATTGGGAAAGTCCTTGGGGTTGGAGGTGTGGCAAGGATGTGGAAGAGTTGGTGGAGGACGACGATGAAGAACTAACCACTGATGAGCTGCAAGAGCATCTGCAACAGCTAGAGACCACAACTGAGGAAATTGCTTCAGAGGAGGGGAGAGAGAAATCGAGGAAGTTGCCTTCTTCAATGATTAAGGAAATGTGTATAATGTGGACAAGGGTGCAAACCTTTATGGAAGAAAATCACCCTGACACAACTATTGCAAGCTGTGCTGGTGACTTTTACAACGACAATGTTGTGAACCATTTTAGAAAAATCTTAAAGGAACACGAGGTACAGAGCTGTATGGACAGATTTTTGGTGTGACAGAGGTCCAGTGACTCTCAAGTTGTTCCCAGTAGCATTAAAAAAAGAAGGGAAGTAACCCCAGAAAAGGACTTGCTACTTAAAGTCCTTATGGAAGAGGATTCCCCTTCCAAAAAATAATACACCTCCATCTCCCCTTCTCCCATCCCATTACTCATCACCACATCTTCAATAAAGGTGTGTCATTTATTCTTCATTACACAATATATATTGTGCATGTATCCTTCTATTTGTGTGTAAGTAAAATTTTGTGTGTGGTAAAAAAATTTTTTTCATACTTTTGGGTGCCTTGAATGGATTAATTTGATTTCCATTATTTCTTATGGGGAAAATTAATTCAACTTACAATAATTTTGTCTTACAATGTGCTCTCTAGAACAGATTAATATCGTAAGTCGGGGGTCCATTGTACATAGAAAAGGCATATTCAGTATCTCCGTGCATTTGGTAAAAAAAAAATTAACATATAATTCAGCCTTAAGAAAATAATAAATTTTAAACCTATGGTTCTCGATCAGTTTTTACCAACAAATGAGCTTTTTTTTTTTTGTTTTTTAACAAGTCGGCCGTCTCCCACCGAGGCAGGGTGACCCAAAAAGAAAGAAAAAAATCCCCAAAAAGAAAAGACTTTCATTATCATTCAACACTTTCACCTCACTCGCACATAATCACTGTTTTTGCAGAGGTGCCCAGAATACAACAGTTTAGAAGCATATACATATAAAGGTATGCAACACATTCCTCCAAACTACCAATATCCCAAACCCCTCCTTTAGAGTACAGGCATTGTACTTCCCATTTCCATAAAATAAAATAAATACAGAGTACTGTATGAATGCATTTGATGAAAAACTAATCAAGAAAAAATAATACATACTATACAATTCATCCTTACATAGTTATCCATAAAATACACACAAAAAGTATGAATTCATTTGGTAAAAATTAACCATGAATAATAATTATAATTCAGCCTTATTAAGAAACCAAACACATGAGAGCGCTCTATACATGCATAAATTAAACAAACAAAACATTACTGCATATGGTAAAAAATATTTAAAATAATTTCCTTTTAAATATTTTTTATTACTGTAGTTGCAGATTAGTGTTTGTAAGTAATTAATTGGTTCCAAAGTGCCATTTAAGTGTGGAAGGCCAGAAATTAGAATGTTGTAAGTTAGGGCCCTGTTGTATTCCTATTAATTTCACTTCTCATTATAAAACCAAGTACATACCATATTTTTATTACATAAATTGATTCACTTGGGTACTTGGATAGGAGCCTAGTCAGGAGACTACTTCACCTTATCACATTATTACCACCAAGAATTGTATATGTATTTTAAAACAGACCTTCTACAGGTCATACAACAACAATGCAAGACTGCCTATAGGCTACAAACTTCAGTGGAATATGTTTTATAATGATGTTGAGCCACCAGCCAGCACTCGTGATCTGCCGCAATATTTATACATGATGCGTCATATTTTAAGAACCAAGGAAGATCTTCCCATTTCATCTGGGACATACAAAGCAATCTACGATATGGACTACACCACAGGCGTCTCATCACATGTCGTTATTTCCTGCAACTCAGGTTTGTGTTCAAAACTAAGTTAACTTAATGCTACCTGTATTATCATTCTCCAGCTAAAATGACAAAACAGGAATAGGTTAATGGGCAGACTATGAACATACCAATGTAAAAATTAATTTTGTAAACATTTCATTCACTTTGTGATCAGGATATGTAATGCAGTGTTAGTGAAATTGTTAAGCTGTAATACAAGAGAATTATTTTAAGTTTACTATCATCCATTTTTTTATACTATATTTCAGAGTTATAGTTCTGTGAATTATATGCTCATCACTCTATCAGAATTAATACTGTAACAAATTTAGAGTCCAGATTATATAATTTGAAATGTATTGTTTATCCCCAGACCCTTGTCCTTCTGACCTACAAGAGGTGTCTCCAGACATAGCTTATCTGGCTCATTTCACTTGGACTTGTGGAGCAAAGTGCAAAACCCAAGATTACATGCGTGAAGAACCAGCCATTCTGAAACACATTGATGTTGTAAAGGCTGCTGTAACCAACACTCTTAAAAAAATTAACATCACTTAGTCCATTGCAATATTTAGAGAAGCACGTGTTAATTTATACTAAATAGCATCAAATGTTCATGTATGTTTTTTGAAATATGGCATGGTGTTTTGTTAGTCAAATAATGTGGTAACCATTGTCAGGATCTACACTAATTTGTACTTATATTAGGATATTGGCAGAAAGAATGTGAACCACAGTGATATAGCAAATCAGTATCAAATAAGAAACCACAGACTGAGCTTTCAGTTAGAAAGAGAAAAATGTACAAGGTAAGCTATTAGGGTACTGAAGGTGGTCTCTGGAGCTGTCACATTAAAACAGCACTCAGTGTGAAGCTCTTGGGTCTTCCTGTTAACTCTGTTATATACCTGAGGGTTTGTTGAACCAGCCATTCTATGAAAAGCATGATATTATGAAAGTAGTAAGGCACTTTCAAACACTTTTACAATTAAGTGCAATAATGGGTTCATTCAAATTACTGTAGTAAATTAGTCCATAATTATGTACGTATTGTGATAATGATTGGTTATCACAGGAGTGATGTCACCCAATACCTTTTTGATGGATCAGCCACATTTTCAAGAAACAGGAACATAATGAAGGCAATTAAGCAAGTGACTTGTATATCAGGAGGATTGAATCTTGCATACAGAAATGATGTGTTCATACGACTAAAATCAATTGTCAAGTTTTATTATTAATGAATGTATCCAGCTTAGATAGTTTACAATGCTATTTTAATTATTGATTTTTCTTTCAAATCTTTACACTAAAATTATGCAAAAACTCTCAAAGATATGGAATATGGAAGAGAAAACAATGTTGAACTCTGTCATGGTGCATAGGAGCAAAAATTAATTGGCTTTCTATTTACAGCATCATTAATTTAAATGCAATCATCTTTTTAATAATTAAAACATCTAGAAATATGGAGTTATTCATAGTTCTTTAAATTGCAAACTATCATATTTAATCAGGATCATACAACACTTCAAGAATGAGAAGCAATTGGGAAATTTATTTAAAAACTCGTTAACATTTATTGTACAGGGTGTCCACAAAAAGACTCCTTGATTTCAAACAGTTATAATATGTAACTTTATTGTAATAATCTTTCACAGTTAGTAGCTTCAAATTCAGGATTTCATTCAGTTAAATGTGGTATAGGGTAGCATTAGCCCTTTGACTGTTTCAGTCGTATGTATACATCTTACGAGCCACCATGTTTGACATATATATATTCAAAAATTCTAGTGGCTTCAAATCAAGCAGGAGAAAGCTGGTAGGCCCACATGTGAGAGAATGCATATGTGTGGTCAGTGTGCACCATATAAAAAAAAAATCTTGCAGCACACATTGCACGAGGAAAAAAAACTCCGACTATGTTTTTGGATTAAAATGTCGACTTTGTGGTGTATTTTCGTATAGTATTTATGGTTGTATTCTCGTTTTCATGGTTTCATTTGATAGAATGGAAAACATATTATAGAAATAGAGGTGATTTTGATTGGTTTTACTATGAAAAGAACCTTGAAATGGAGCTCAGAGTAGGGGAAATGTTTGATTTTTGCCGATGTTCAAAAGTAAACAAATGTCATTGTCCAATAAATGTCCAACGAGCCATTCTAATATGCAGTCATGAATGGTTTGACATTATTTATACAGTTATTACCATATTGCCGTAGTCTGCATAACAGTAAATCTTCTATTTTTTGTTTGAATAAAAATTCAAAATACAAAGCAAGAGTAATATCAGAGGGGCCTGGAGATGTGACTGATGAACAAAGAAAATGTTATTTTAGAGCCAGGAATGTCTGCATTGTTCATTCTGGACCCTATTTTGAAATTGGCACATTTTTTAATTTGCATGAAATTGGCCAAATTACAAATTTCTGACCATGTTATTGGGTAGTTGAAATCAGTAAATGGGCAGTTTCTTGTACTCGATCGATAGAACGAATGGAGTTCTAAAGAAATAGCTATGAGTTTGGTCGACTGGAACAATGGAATTAGCCAAAAATAGGGCTCAAAGTGGACGAAATCACCGATTCATAAATATCGCCGAGGTCGCTAACTTCACGAGTGTAATTTCATAAGTTTTCCATCAAATTTCATTCTTTTGGTGTCATTGCCATCGGGAAAAGATTCTCTATCTACCAGAAGACACCTCAGGATTTGGGGTTGCGACAGTCAATGGGTTAAAGGCACTCAATGTGTGCCTCTGTGGTTGGTCGGCAAACATTGATGTGATAGTCCAGTTCGGTCCAGACGCTCTGCAGCATATCTGGAGTTACCATGCGAAGTGCTTCAGTGATCAAAATTTTCAGCTCCTCCAGAGTTGCAGGTAGTAGTGGCACATAAACTGTGCTCTTCAAATACCCCCAAAGAAAGAAGTCACAAACAGGTTCGGTGACCTCTGCAAGTGGCCTGCGAGGTCACTGGACCTAACTGTTTGTGACTTCTTTCTTTGGGGGTACGTGAAGAGCACAGTTTACGTACCACCACTACCTGCAATCCTAGAGGAACTGAAAATTTTGATCACTGAAGCAGTTAACATGATAACTCCAGATATGCTGCAGAGCGTCTGGACCAAATTGGATTATCGCAACAACGTTTGCCGAGCAACAAGTTTCATGTGCTTCCCTGTACCACATGAAACTGAATGAAATCCTGCATCTGAAGCTACTAACTGTGAAAGATTATTACAATAAAGTTACATGTTATATCTGTTTGAAATCAGGGAGTGCTTTTGTGGGCACCCTGTATATTATTGAGCCAAAAACATGGCACTGAACATCATCCACATATTGTTGACCTTTTGCATTAGGGGAAAGGTTTCTAATTAGCAGTATAATTCAAATACTTAAATATAATAAAATCTGGGGAAAAAGAATTATGTATTATTAAACTTTTAGGTGTACTGTAGAATTCATAGTTAACCCTTTGACTGTTTACGTCGTATATATACGTCTTACGCGCCACTGTATCTGACGTATTTAAACGTAAATTCTAGCGGTTTCAACTCGAGCAGGAGAAAGCTGGTAGGCCCACATTTGAGAGAATGTATCTGTGAGGTCAGTGTGCACTACATAAAAAAAATCCTGCAACATACAGTGCATGAGAGAGAGAAAAAAAGGTTTTTTTTGGATTAAAACGCCGACTTTGAGGTGTATTTTCATATAGTATTTATCGTTGTATTCTAGTTTTCATGGTCTCGTGTGATAAAATGGAAAACATATTACAGAAATAGAGATGATTTTCATTACTTTCACGGTGAAAACGACCTTGAAATTGAGCTCAAAGTAGCGGAAATGTTCGATTTTTACCAATGTTCAGGAGTAAGCAAATTACACCACATATCCAATACACTTCAACTGGGGAGTCTAATATTCTTTCACTAGTACACTGATATTATTTATACCATTTTTACAATAATGCAGTAGTCTGCATAACAGTAAATTTTTTATTTTTTTTTGTATGAATAAAAACTCAAAATAAATAGTAATAGAGGGGCCTAGAGACATGACTAATGAACAGAGGATATGTTATTTTAGTGTCAAGAATGTCTACATTGTTTATTCTGGACCCTATTTTGAAATTGGCATCTTTTTTAATTTGCATGAAATTGGCCAAACTGCCAATTTCTGACCAGTTTATTGGGTAGTTCAAATTGGTAAATGGGCGGTTTCTTGTACTCAACTGATAGAAAAAATGGAGTTCTAAAGAAATGAGTTTGGTCAACTAGAACAACGGAATTGGCCAAAAACAGGGCTCAAATTCGGCGAAATTGCCGATGCGTATATGTCGCCGAGACCGCTAACTTCGCGGGAGCGTAATTCCGCGAGTTTTCAACGAAATTTCGTACTTTTTGTGTCATTACCATCGGGAAAAGATTCTCTATCATTTCATAATAAAAAATATTTTTTTTTTTTTCAAAAACTTTTGCGACATAGAATGACAGCTTCAGAAAGGGGCTTGCGACAGTCAAAGGGTTAAACACATTATAATAATAATAATCAAAAAGAAGTGCTAAACCATAAGGGCTATACAGTGCTGCATAGTTAAACACAAACTTTGCAATGATAATACAGTGTAATAACTTCAGTCATGTTGAATACAGACAGTGGTAAAATAATTTCATATTTCTAAAGATGGAAAATGAAACTTTTTTTTTTTTCAGCACACAGACTGTCTCTGTGGGATATGGCCAGGTTAAAAAAAAAAAAAGTGTTCTTTCATTAGTTTCTGGGAGTTTTAAGATTATACATGGTATTTAACCCTTTGAGGGTGAGTACTGTAGTACTATGGCTTTAAAGTGCGGGTCGGTGCCATAGTTCTACGTGATGGAGCCGAGCTCCATCACGTAGAGTACAGTTCCCCTGTCAGTGAATGATGTATTAAACATGCATTAAGATCACAATTTAAAGACTAAAAATTTAACAAAATAAATGGATTATATTAATTAACAATTTCTTAAAGCATTATGTATGATCAATCATATCTATATAGGCACTAAATACTAGTTTGCATATACTAATGTAGAAGTAAATTTTTAAATAATTCTAAAGCCAATAGCAGTTTGAATAAGAAACTATGTAATATCATTTGACTTGAAAATGCACCAAAGCATGAATAAAAAACAAAGGTAATCTTGTTCCTGGTCAGCAATACAGTGAATTCTCACAAAGTATAGGTTATGTTCCTGAAGAGACTATATATACAATACAAAATTATTGATACAATGTGAAGAGAATATCTGAAAACAGTGTTAGGCACTTGGCACCACCAGAAAAAGCCCCCACAAGCTTTTAAATTTCTTATTATTTGACATTTTTGGACAAAATAAGAAATTACTGAGTTTTAATGCCTGAGTCACTTTTTAAAACTTACAGTATAACCCTTATGTTCAGTTAAAACCTAGTAGTAGTAGTGTAATGTGTATTAAGATTTTTTTTTTTTTTTTTCAACAAGTCGGCCGTCTCCCACCGAGGCAGGGTGACCCAAAAAAGAAAGAAAATCCCCAAAACGAAAATACTTTCATCATCATTCAACACTTTCATCACACTCACACATTATCACTGTTTTTGCAGAGGTGCTCAGAATACAACAGTCTAGAAGCATACACATATAAAGATACACAACATATCCCTCCAAACTGCCAATATCCCAAACCCCTCCTTTAAAGTGCAGGCATTGTACTTCCCATTTCCAGGACTCAAGTCCGACTATATGAAAATAACCGGTTTCCCTGAATCCCTTCACTAAATATTACCCTGCTCACACTCCAACAGATCTTCAGGTCCCAAGTACCATTCGTCTCCATTCACTCCTAACACGCTCACGCACGCTTGCTGGAAGTCCAAGCCCCTTGCCCACAAAACCTCCTTTACCCCCTCTCTCCAGCCCTTTTGAGGATGACCCCTACCCCGCCTTCCTTCCCCTATAGATTTATATGCTTTCCATGTCATTCTACTTTGATCCATTCTCTCTAAATGACCAAACCACCTCAACAACCCCTCTTCTGCCCTCTGACTAATACTTTTATTAACTCCACACCTTTTCCTAATTTCCACACTCCGAATTTTCTGCATAATATTTACACCACACATTGCCCTTAAACAGGACATCTCCACTGCCTCCAACCGTCTCCTCGCTGCTGCATTTACCACCCAAGCTTCACACCCATATAAGAGTGTTGGTACTACTGTACTTTCATACATTCGCTTCTTTGCCTCCATAGATAACGTTTTTTGACTCCACATATACCTCAACGCACCACTCACCTTTTTTCCCTCATCAATTCTATGATTAACCTCATCCTTCATAAATCCATCCGCCGACATGTCAACTCCCAAGTATCTGAAAACATTCACTTCTTCCATACTCCTCCCCAATTTGATATCCAATTTTTCTTTATCTAAATCATTTGACACCCTCATCACCTTACTCTTTTCTATGTTCACTTTCAACTTTCTACCTTTACACACATTCCCAAACTCATCCATTAACCTTTGCAATTTTTCTTTAGAATCTCCCATAAGCACAGTATCATCAGCAAAAAGTAATTGTGTCAATTCCCATTTTGAATTTGATTCCCCAAAATTTAATCCCACCCCTCTCCCGAACACCCTAGCATTTATTTCCTTTACAACCCCATCTATAAATATATTAAACAACCATGGTGACATTACACATCCCTGTCTAAGACCTACTTTTACCGGGAAGTAGTCTCCCTCTCTTCTACACACCCTAACCTGAGCCTCACTATCCTCATAAAAACTCTTTACAGCATTTAATAACTTACCACCTATTCCATATACTTGCAACATCTGCCACATTGCTCCTCTATCCACTCTATCATATGCCTTTTCTAAATCCATAAATGCAATAAAAACTTCCCTACCTTTATCTAAATACTGTTCACATATATGCTTCAATGTAAACACTTGATCTACACATCCCCTACCCACTCTGAAACCTCCTTGCTCATCCGCAATCCTACATTCTGTCTTACCTATAATTCTTTCAATTATAACCCTACCGTACACTTTTCCTGGTATACTCAGTAAACTTATTCCTCTATAATTTTTACAGTCTCTTTTGTCACCTTTCCCTTTATATAAAGGGACTATACATGCTCTCCGCCAATCCCTAGGTACCTTTCCCTCTTTCATACATTTATTAAACAAAAGTACCAACCACTCCAACACTATATCCCCCCCTGCTTTTAACATTTCTGTCATGATCCCATCAGTTCCAGCTGCTTTACCCCCTTTCATTTTACATAATGCCTCACGTACCTCCCCCACACTTACATTCTGCTCTTCTTTACTCCTAAAAGATGGTATACCTCCCTGACCAGTGCATGATATTACTGCCTCTGTTTCTTCCTTAACATTTAAAAGTTCCTCAAAATATTCTCGCCATCTACCTAATACCTCCATCTCCCCATCTACTAACTCCCCTACTCTGTTTTTAACTGACAAATCCATACTTTCCCTAGGCTTTCTTAAGTTGTTTAACTCACTCCAAAATTTTTTCTTATTTTCATTAAAATTTCTTGACAGTGCCTCTCTCACTCTATCATCTGCTCTCCTTTTGCACTCTCTCACCACTCTCTTTACCTTTCTTTTACTCTCCATATACTCTGCTCTTCTTATAACACTTCTGCTTTGTAAAAACTTCTCATAAGCTACCTTTTTCTCTTTTATCACACCCTTTACTTCATCATTCCACCAATCACTCCTCTTTCCTCCTGCCACCACCCTCCTATAACCACAAACTTCTGCCCCACATTCTAATACTGCATTTTTAAAACTATTCCAACCCTCTTCAACCCCCCCCACTACTCATCTTTGCACTAGCCCACCTTTCTGCCAATAGTCGCTTATATCTCACCCGAACTTCTTCCTCCCTTAGTTTATACACTTTCACCTCCCTCTTACTTCTTGTTGCCACCTTCCTCTTTTCCCATCTACCTCTTACTCTAACTGTAGCTACAACTAAATAATGATCCGATATATCAGTTGCCCCTCTATAAACATGTACATCCTGGAGCCTACCCATCAACCTTTTATCCACCAATACATAATCTAACAAACTACTTTCATTACGTGCTACATCATACTTTGTATATTTATTTATCCTCTTTTTCATAAAATATGTATTACTTATTACCAAATTTCTTTCTACACATAGCTCAATTAAAGGCTCCCCATTTACATTTACCCCTGGCACCCCAAATTTACCTACTACTCCCTCCATAACATTTTTACCCACTTTAGCATTGAAATCCCCAACCACCATTACTCTCACACTTGATTCAAAACTCCCCACGCATTCACTCAACATTTCCCAAAATCTCTCTCCTCTACATTTCTCTCTTCTCCAGGTGCATACACGCTTATTATAACCCACTTTTCACATCCAATCTTTATTTTACTCCACATAATCCTTGAATTAATACATTTATAGTCCCTCTTTTCCTGCCATAGCTTATCCTTCAACATTATTGCTACTCCTTCTTTAGCTCTAACTCTATTTGAAACCCCTGACCTAATCCCATTTATTCCTCTCCACTGAAACTCTCCCACCCCCTTCACTATCAAGGGCACGCTTCGAGAGAATTTACTATATATTTTTTATTATATTATCACACTGGCCGATTCCCACCAAGGCAGGGTGGCCCGAAAAAGAAAAACTTTCACCATCATTCACTCCATCACTGTCTTGCCAGAAGGGTGCTTTACACTACATATATATAGTTCAATATTATTATTATTATTACAATCAAAACTAAGCACAAAACCCACAAGGGTTATCTAGGTCAATAAATGATAATTTTTTTTTAACTATTTTCTTGCATAACAAATCACATAATGCTGACATTCAACTGTAAAGGTACACTCTGCTGACAAAGATTAATGAACTTTATTACAAATGACAATGAAAATATTTTTTATGACAAATGATAAAGGTATATAAAAGATTATCTTACAATTCTTCTTTCAAAGTGGGAGACAGTGACGTGACATGACATAGAGTACGCAAAACAAGAAATGAGTGAATACAACTATAGAGTTATTGTCGTGCACAAAAAACTGGGATATATGTATTACATACTGTCTGAAATATTGTCAAATAAGAATCTCCAATGCAGGAAACAAGTTATTGCTACGAATTTTATAAAAGCATTTATTGATGTATTACCTTCGTATGCACAGATTTATATAAAAAAAATATTGGACTGCATAATCCTTGAACATAAGGACTCAAGTGAAAAGATTCGACAGATTAAGGCAAAACCATTATGCTGTCATTGGGTACAATGCTTAGTCCTTGGCATCACCAATACCATCAGCATATATACCAAACATCGCTTCTGCTTCAGGAAGGCATGGAGAATCATAAATTTTACAGATTCTGGTTTCTCCTCTACCTTTCCTTAGATATAATCTGAAAAGAAAAAGAAAAATGCTTCCTTGAAAAAACATGGTAGATTTTAAACCTGTCTTTAATCTTAAATAATGCATTAAGTTTTAAAAAGTCAAAAAGTAATTTGCATCTGTTCATATTTACATTTAAAATATTTATTTATTTTAACTGAGGAAGCACCTAGCTCTAAAGGGTCATATAGCACCTAGGGAATGGGAGGATAATTCCATTCCTTGTATTAAGAGCCTCTCACCAGCAGCTCAATCTTTGGATGTAAAGATATCTACTCACTCGCATTTCTCTGCCATTGCTGAAAATGACAGGAGGGTGATGGCACAAGGTATTCATTAAATTAAAAAATGAGACTACTATATTTTCTTATGAAACGTAGGAGAAAAACAAATTTACTAAGAATTTATCTTCAATTCTGCCAGCTCTTTAAAGGAATAACACTTTGGCTTCAACCGACAGATGATAACTTGCAAGGACTATTAACTGGTGAGAGGCAGACAAGGAGTACTTTGGTGATAGCAGGTGTGATGTATGGTGAGTGAGGAAAGATTGGTTGGCAACACCTAAATATGCAGTGTAGGGAGGGAGGCAGGCAGGTAGCATTTTGGTGATGCTGGCAGGTGTGCAATGTGGTTATGTTGGGTGAGGGGAACACTGGTTAGCAGTGTCCAGATGCATTGTGTAATGAATGAAGGAAAAGGAGCAGCAGCAATTGTGATATTAGTGGGTGCCCAGGTATGTGCTGTGGTGAGCGAGCAAGCAAAGGTTGATTAGTCAGTGCCCAGTTGTGTGGTGTGGTCAAGTACTGCAGTACAGTACTAATATAACCCTCTTTATTTATGTAATTATCCTTTCACCATATAAAGCAGTTATTATTACTAGCATTACTATTATTTAGGAGGAAGCACTAAACATACACAGGTTCATAAAGTGACTGGGATATGGAGGTATCAGGTTCAATCCAAGGAAGGGGTAAACAAGCCTAATACTTTGGATCAAAAGCCTCTAGTCAATATGAAGGAATTTCCCTTCAGGGTGTAGCAACAAAAACAGTTCACTTCTCTATGTACTGGACATTTGTTTTTTAATTTTTTCTAACACTTCGGTGATTTCCCACTGAGGCAGGGTGACCCAAAAAGAAAGAAAAAACTTTCATCATTAAACACTTTCACCATCACTCATACATAATCACTGTCTTTGCAGAGGCACACAGATACGACAGCTTAGATGTCCCTCCAAACTGCCAATATCCCAAACCCCTCCTTTAAAGTGCAGGCACTGTACTTCCCATTTCCAGGACTCAAGTCTGGCTAACTGGTTTCCCTGAATCTCTTCACAAAATATTATCTTGCTCACACTCCAACAGCTCGTCAGGTCCCAAAAACCATTCGTCTCCATTCACTCTTAACACGCTCACACACGCTTGCTGGAAATCCAAGCCCCTCACCCTCAAAACATCCTCGAAAAGGTTGGAAGAAGGGGCCTTCTTCCAACCTTTTCGAGGGTGACCCCTACCTTGTGTTCCTTCCCCTACAGATTTATACGCTCTCCAATTCATTCTACTTTGTTCCATTCTCTCTAAATGGCCAAACCACCTCAACAACCCCTCTTCAGCCCTCTATTTAATACTAATATGAATTCTTTGCATAATACACCACACATTTTAACCCTTTCACTGTCAGGACCCCTGATTCTAAACTCGCTCTCTGTTCTGAAAAATATTCGGAAAAAAATTATTTTTTCTTATGAAATGATAATCTTTTCCCGAACATAATGACAACAAAAGTACGAAATTTGATGGAAAACTTATGGAATTACAATCTCGCGAAGTTAGAGGTCTTGGCGATATATACGCATCGGCGATTTTGCCCTCTTTGAGCCTTATTTTCAGCCAATTCCGTTGTTCCAGTCAACTAAACTCATAGCTATTTTGCTAGAACTCCATTTGTTCTATTGACTGAGTACAAGAAACTGCCCATTTACCGATTTCAATTACCCAATAAAGTGGTCAGAAATTGACAATTTGGCCAATTTCACACAAATTTCAAAAGATGCCAATCTCAAAACAGGGTCCAGAATAAACAATGCAGACATTCCTGGCAATAAAATAACATTTTCTCTGTTCATTAATCACATCTCCAGGTCTCTCTGCAGCGCTGTATAGCCCTTGTGGCTTAGCGCTTCTTTTTGATTATAATAATAATCCAGGTCACTCTTATATTGCTCTTGCTTTCCATTTTGAATTTTTTTCACACAAAAAATTTTTTACTGTTATGCAGACTACTGCATTACGTATTACATAATTGTATAAACAGTGTCAACCCATTTGTGACTGCATATTAGACTGGCCAGTTGGACACATATTGAATGGTGACATCATCTGTTTACTCTTGAACATTGGCAAAAATCAAACATTTCCGCTACTTTGAGCTCAATTTCAAGGTACATGTACTTTTCATTGCAAAACCAATCAAAATCATCTCTATTTCTGTAATATATCTTCCATTCTATCAAATAAGACCAAGAAACCGAGACTCCAACCATAAATACCATACAAAAATACACCTCAAAATCAGCGTTTTAATCCAAAAACACTGTCAAGAGTTTTTTTTTCTTATTATGCACTGCATGCTACAGGACTTTTTTTTATACTGTGCACACTGACCACGCAGACCCATTCTTTCACATGTAGGTCTACCAGCTTTCTCCTGCTAGATTCGAAGCCTCTAGAATTTTTGGGTGTTAATACGTCACCAACGCTGGCTTGTAAGCCGTACCTATACGTCACCGACAGTTAAAGGGTTAATGACCCCAAACATTGTGTCACCAGTATTTCAAATTCTACACAAATTACATATACATTACCTAGTTGTAGAAGCATGAGCCATAATATTGCCTCCAATGGGTTTCTTTGGATCTGCTGCAAACATTGCTGCTCCATCCACCTGAGCAACCACTTGGTTTGTTATTACCACAGCAACACCAAACTAATTAAGAAGAGAATGATTTTTGGCTTAAGTGTAATTAAAATAACACTAAACTCACAGCTTAAACAAATACTATGGATACAATATAATTGAATGTTGTAACGCAAAGTTTCACATTACCTCATCAGCCAATCTGAGAAGCATTCGCAAAAAACGTGCTAAGTGCATCTGCCTAGCAGAGAGTTCTCCTCTCCCTGCATAATCTGTTCTATACAATGCCATAGCACTGTCTACTATACATAATGCATATCTGAAATATTCCAAATGCATCTTAAAATTACATAAAGATTTTTTAGAAAATGCCATGTACTAAAAATTATAAGACAATGACAATTTCTGTTTAGCTTACTTTATGGGTATGATTACATGGTAAATAAAATGGCATTAGGTATGACATTACATAAAATGATACAATGAAAAATAAAGTTAGGTAATAGTGCAGAATACATCAATCTGATATTGCATGCCTCTGGCAAGACGATGTAGCGAGTGATGATAAGAGCATTTCTTCTTTTTCGGGTCACCCTGCCTCAATGGGAAATGGCTGATGCATTAAAAAAATTTTTAATATATGATGATGATAAAATAGGTATCCTTGTCTCATTAGTGCACCTGTAGGTGTTCCAAAATGAAACTCATTTTATACAATTTACTAGAAAGCTCATCACTAACATGAATAACACACCCTTAGCTATATCCTTAAATGAAAGCATTATTTTGACTACCTAAACAGTGGAGATAGTACTCCAGGTACTATCTCCACTGAATACACAGTAGTCTCAGTCTCAGTCTCAGTCTCTCTCTCCCTCTCTCAGTCTCTCTCTCTCTCTCTCTCTCTCTCTCTCTCTCTCTCTCTCTCAGTCTCTCTCTCAGTCTCTCTCTCTCAGTCTCTCTCTCTCTCTCTCTCTCTCTCTCTCTCTCTCAGTCTCTCTTTCTCTCTCAGTCTCTCTTTCTCTCTCAGTCTCTCTTTCTCTCTCAGTCTCTCTTTCTCTCTCAGTCTCTCTTTCTCTCTCAGTCTCTCTTTCTCTCTCAGTCTCTCTTTCTCTCTCAGTCTCTCTTTTTCTCTCTTTCTCTCAGTCTCTCTCTCTCTCTCAGTCTCTCTCTCTCTCTCAGTCTCTCTCTCTCAGTCTCTCTCTCTCTCAGTCTCTCTCTCTCTCAGTCTCTCTCTCTCTCAGTCTCTCTCTCTCTCAGTCTCTCTCTCTCTCAGTCTCTCTCTCTCTCAGTCTCTCTCTCTCTCAGTCTCTCTCTCTCTCAGTCTCTCTCTCTCTCTCAGTCTCTCTCTCTCTCAGTCTCTCTCTCTCTCAGTCTCTCTCTCTCTCTCTCTCTCTCTCTCTCTCTACTATAGGAACACATGTCATCAAGGACAGTGAGAGAGACCATACTGGGGTTGAGAGAGGCATGTAGTACAAATGAATGTATGACTGCAGAAAACTAGTGTTTGTAGCAACTAACCTTGACTCTGCCATCATAGCTGCTGCTTGAATCAACAACTGTGTCTGATGATCCGAGTTATATGCTCTGGCATAGGCTACATTATCAAGCACATCAGCCCCAGAGAGCCCATATTTGTCAGCAACTGCAAGAAGACGTTCAGGTCGAAATGTTCCTTCTGTATCTATGTAAAGGCACTTTCCTTCACCACCACCCATATCTAAAGGAAGCTGGAACATACATTTGAAATTTAAGATATAAAATACTGGACTCAAACTGATTCAATAAGTCTTCTTCTTTCAAAAAAACGGCTGTATCCCACCGAGATGCAATAAATATCTATAAAAATTTAATATTCCTATTAGCCTAAATATTTGTTTTTGACAATGCTAAAGGAAACGCTCACCTTTTTGCACAGTGATGGTATTAACAATCTCATCTTATAAGACAAACAAAATTTAGATAGACAAAATATGTTGGTGGATATCTGCTTATAGCAGTTGGTGACAAAATTTAATTACATTACATCTTTAAACATGCAAACTCACCCTGACAATATTCCAGCTATACATAGTGAGAAGTAAAAGTACAGATATTAAGGTAACCATATCACACACTGAGGTACATACTACAATGGTTCCAGATGCTTGTTTCAAACCATTTGTGAGAAATTGGGGTAGCATGATTCTTATTTAGAAAATTCAGCTACTGAACTAGTAACTATGGAGTAGCACCAACTTTTCTTTTTTTTTTTTTTCCAACAAACCGGCCGTATCCCACCAAGGCAGGGTGGCCCAAAAAGAAAAACTAAAATTTATCTTTTTAAATTTAGTAATTTATACAGGAGAAGGGGTTACTAGCACCCTGCTCCCGGCATTTTAGTCGCCTCCCACAACACACATGGCTTATGGATGAAGAATTCTGTTCCACTTCCCCATGGAGGTAAGAGGAAATAAACAAGAACTAGAAAGAAAATAGAAGAAAACCCAGAGGGGTGTGTATATATGCTTGTATATGTATGTGTAGTGTGACCTAAGTGTAAGTAGAAATAGCAAGATACACCTGAAATCTTGCATGTTTATGAGACAGAAAAAAGGACACCAGCAATCCTACCATCATGTAAAACAGTTACAGGCTTTCGTTTTACACTCGCTTGGCAGGACAGTAGTACCTCCCTGGGCGGATGCTGTCTACCAACCTACTACCTATGTAGCACTAAGTGTAAACATAAATATAGACATTTTACACTTCTCAGACAAAAACTATACAAGCAAATGCCCTTGCTTAATGACCTAGGCAGGACTTGGAGAAAAGGTATGTTAAGCAAAAAATATGTTAAGAAGCCCATGTTATAACTTGAGATGGGGACTGGGAAAATATTTTTTCATACTGAATTCCTATTATATACTACATGATCATATAAAAAAAATTATTTGATTTAAAAAACAGAGAAAAAAGTATGAAATACAAGTCATATTTCCTCTGGCTGGATCACCCTTTTGTTCTAAGTGCAAGACACTCCAACTGAAAATGAACCAAAGGATTTCTCTCAAAATGTGACCTGTAGGATTTCATTCAAAATAGCCTCACTTTAATTTCCCATACCCAAACCTTATCTAGTCTCCTTCTGATTTCCTATGCCCAAACAATTTCTAGCCTAACTTGATTTACCATGCCGAAACATTTTCTCACGAGTGTCAAAAGAAACCAGTTTACAGGAATATTTAAAGAAATGTTGTTAAAGAATTAAATATGCCTGTGATATCACATGGGTGTTGTTTCTGGAAACAGTGATTAATCGAGGGAGAGAAATTCACAGCTAGTATACCTGGTCATTTAAAAAAATGGGAGTAACTCGTTAACCCTTTCAGGGTCGAAAGGCCCTCTCCTAAACTCTTTCTCAGGGTCGAAAATTTTTTGGAAAAAAAAATTCTCATGAAATGATAGAGAATCTTTTCCCAATCATAATGACACCAAAAGTATGAAATTTGATGGAAAACTTACGGAATTATTCTCTCGTGAAGTTACCGGTCTCGGCGATGTTTACGCATCGGCGATTTTGCCCAATTTGAGCCCTATTTTTGGCCAATTTCAGTGTACTAGTCGGCAAAAATCATATCTATTTCGCTAGAACTCCATTTTTCTATTGAATGAGTACAAGAAACCACCCATTTACCGATTTCAAGTATC
Source organism: Cherax quadricarinatus (assembly GCF_038502225.1). Lineage (NCBI taxonomy): Eukaryota > Metazoa > Arthropoda > Malacostraca > Decapoda > Parastacidae > Cherax > Cherax quadricarinatus. The sequence goes on along the minus strand of NC_091332.1, from coordinate 9,505,050 downwards.
CAATAAAGTGGTCAGAAATTGTCAATTTTGCCAATTTCACACAAATTTCAGAAGATGCCAATTTCCAAATAGGGTCCAGAATAAGCAAGACAGACATTCCTGGCACTAAAATAACCCTTTCTCTGTTCATTAGTCACGTCCCCAGGCCCCTCTTACATCTCTTTTGCTTTCCACTTTGAATTTTTATTCTCACAAAAAACAGATTTACTGTTATGCAGACTACTGCATTAGTGTAGAAATGGTATAAATAATATCAGTGCACTTGTGAAAGAATATTAGACTCACCAGTTGACGTGTATTGGACGCTTGGCATGATTTGTTTACTTTCGAAATTTTGTAAAAATAGAACATTTCTGCTACTTTGAGTTCAATTTCAAGGTACTTTTCCTTATGAAACCAATCAAAATCATCTCAATTTCTGTAATATGTCTTCCATTCTATAAAATGAGACCAGGAAAACTAGAATACAACCATAAATACCATATGAAAATACACTGCAAAGTCGCTGTTTTAAACCAAAAACACGGTCGGAGTTTTTTTTTAGCATTATGCACTGTGTGCTGTAGGTTTTTTTTTATACTGTGCACACTGACCACAGACCCATTCTTTCATATGTAGGCCTACCAGCTTTCTCTCACTAGATCTGAAGGTGCTAAAAATTTAGGCGTTCTAGTACGTCAATAACCCTGGTGCATAAGCCATACTAGTACGTCAAAAACCCTGAAAGGGTTAAAGGAAGGAAGGGTTGTACACTTTCTTTCAACAGCTATCTGAAATTTAATTGTGTGAACATTAGTTAGGGATCAATGAATCATGACAGCAAAGCTTAATTAACATTTATATACAAGAGAATACTTTAAATCACATCACATAGCTAACACTTACCTGGCAGGTAACAGCTAGTGTGTGGCATAGTTGAGTCTTTCCAGTACGGAATTCTCCAAATATTTCTGTGATAGAACCTGTTTCTATCCCACCTCCTAATAACTTGTCTAGCTCTTTGGAGCCTGTAGTAAGCTATAATAAAAAACATGACATCACTGTCATTAGAAATGCTGTGCTGTATGTGGATAAACAACGAGACATCTATAATGGCAAGTTGCATTTATAATAATAATAATGATAATTTTATTTTGACATGATACATGTTTGTACAAAGAAATGTAATAGTTGTGTGTACATGCCAAAAGCCCCTTTATATGAAGAGCATTTCCAGCAAACTTAAAATTAACTTATGATTAATAAAGCAATAACAGTACATATGGTCATTAGATGAGTTATAATGAATACAAGAGAACTGGGTATTCTATTAGGTCATGCTTTAATAAGTCTTGTAGATAAGATGTACAATTTTGATTATTAACATTAGACAGACACAATGGAGTGATTAACATTTGACATGAATACAGATATTGACAGTAAGTATATATATTGATAAGAAAGTTTTACCAATGTTCATGATATTGAGCAAATGCATGTATTTGTTATTTAGCATATAAAATGAAACAACTAAGCACACTAACATCATGTAAATTACAGAGTACATACTCAATATTGCACCAAAATGCTGTCTATAGTATCCTCAATATCCTGACAAATGCACAAATCAAAACACCATCACTTACGATGCCTACAGCTCTGCAGGCTCCTTCTCAACCTGTGATGTTCCCTGCTTTGCTCAGAGTGCTGCTTGACCTTTGTCTATTCCCATCTCTCCATTCCAATGGACACAAGAGTCTCACAGAACTTCTTTTTCATCTTCCCTGCACTTATGCATGGGCTTCTGGGCAGGTTGGCATGCTTACCCAAGTATTTGGCTGTAGGGTTCATACAATCTTCACTGCAACCCTTAAACCCAATAATAACAGCAAAAAACAATAATTGACAATTAGAAGGGCCCCTGCATAAGAATAGCACACAGAATCCTATTCCTTCTCAATTAGTTGTCCAGGTATTCTTTGCCCATATGACAGTCTCCATTAGTATTTTCCCAAGAGGTCAGGGAGCCATGTGCAGTTTCAAGGGTGAGCTTCATACTTAAGCTTTGTTTCCTGCTCATGACAGGCAAGTAAAGAGCTCATAATTCTGCAGAGCTTAGTTGGAAATATATCAATTCAGAGGATGCCTAGACGTTCCAGTTACTTCTTGTATGGTTATTCAGGAACTATTTATCCCTGCCTGTCCTGTAGCCACATACCTAAGGCAGGCTAGTCTCTTCCTACCTCCCTTTCTCTAAACTCTGCACCTACCTCATGACACCCACTTCATCCCTCCAGCTTCTTTCAACCAGAGCATGAATACTCCCAAAGTCTGTTCCTGGGTCACCAGGTAGTTTCTGGTTCACTGGCTTTGGCAACTCAAGTCCCATTGGTACTCCTTCTGGAGAGCATGTAACTAATAACCAAATTGATTTTCACCAATGTTATTTAAGTAGGACTCCCTTAGTAACTGGGGTCTTCTACCTGAGATTTCAGTAAGGCTCCTTCTGAAATAAAACACTTTTGTTTCTTATTCAGGATCAAGGCAGGTATTCCTAAAGATTACTTCTTAGACTTTGGAGCTCTTCACCAATGTCTAGTTGTTCCCTCTCTGGGGATTGAGACTGCACAAGGCTGCTTATTGTTTTTTTGTTTGTGTGTTTGTTATTTGTATGCAATGTATAGGGTATTTCTGTACAACAGGGACTGGTTTCAACCAATTCCTAGTTCTGATTGAAGTTTCATTTGGGGCCCTCAGTAAGAGATCCTGTACAGTAATATCCAGGCCAATATGCATGTCAGGTCCATCTTGGAGTATGCAGTACCAGTAGGGGACCCACACCAGAGGATGCATGTTAAGAAACTGGAAATAATGCAGAGATATACAATGAGACTGGTTCCAGAGCTAAGGGGTATGAGCTATGAGGAAAGGCTAAAGAACTTGAGTTTAATTACCACAATTATGGAATGGTATAGGCAGACTCCATACACAGGTTTAAGAATAGGCACAACAGGGCCTGCAAGGCTAGGAGGGAGTAAATCTGGCAAGAGGCAAATTAAAAGGTAAGGCTAGGAACTAAGATTCAACCCCTGCAACCACATATAAGCGAGTACTGGTTCCAAGTTCTTTTTGTTTTTTTGACATGACACTGAGTTACCACTTGTGTGATGGCTGCTTCCACTATAAATTGGGGTAATGGAGAGAGATCTTAATGGATCACTAAAATCCCACTGTAGAATACATACCACGGAACGGGTGGAGTTTGAAGCCACGGCAAGTGAGTTATAAAACTCCAGGCCAGTGCGTAAGCCACTCTGCCAGCTAGCTACAATAAGATTCATCCAATTAAGTATATTATACCCATACCGTGGTTTGTTTACAATCATGTTATTGTAATTTCGTGAGTATGATGGCAGTTTTGAGGGGACTTGAGCTGGAGTTCACCACAGCCATGCTGGCAGGAGAATCATCTATTAAGACTTGCATTTGTGGTCATAGTGGGCCCATGCTAGCCTCCTATGGTGTATAAATACATCTAATTGGATGAATCTTATTGTAGCCAGCTGGCCAAGTGATTTACACACTGGCCTGGACTTTTACGATTCACTTGCCATGGGTTCTAACCCCACCTGTACCATGGTTTGTTTGTAATCATGTTATTATGATTTCATGAGTGTAGAATACAATGTTGTAATACATGAAAAATGAATTTCTACATAACTGCCTGGCAATCCAGAGGCTGCTGCCACCTCCCATTAGCTGTTCTACACTAGTCGGCAATTAGAGATACAAGGTAAGTGCCACTTGATACATCCTGGTTGCAGAGTAAAACAAAAAAACACACACAAAAAAAAAGGTAAACTGAACAGAAAAATGTGAGTTAGTCATTACTACTAGTGTACATAGACTAGTAGATGCTTGACTACAGGTCGGTTGCATTCTTAATGGATCACTAGACCATTATTTAAAAATGTGTTATAGGATTTATTTTTTAAAACCTTGTAATATACAGTATTAAATTTGCTTAAATAAAATGAGAGTCAAATAAAAAGCCCTAGTGATGGAAAGCAATGAAAAAATAAAGAAAAAGTAGCCAAACATCCTTCAACAATGATGCCATAAAAAACAAATAAAGGGAGTAATTATCTCAATGTCATCTCCCAGAACATCAATAGAACTTACCTGAACCAAATCTGCACGTTTCTGATGAAATTCTGTTGCAGTTGTAAAGCCCATTGGTACTAGTTTAGAAGCTTCTGCCAATATTTTATCTGCTTTAGCTTCGCTGACTCCCTTGATGCCAAGAAGAGCCTTTTTTGGGGCAAAAGCCACAGCCTCAACAGTATAGTAACCAGCCTCCTCCAACTTTTTGATGTCTGCAGCTGATATCCCATTTTGCTGAATAAAACACAATATCATAAACAAAGTATGTAAATTTCTTTATGTACAAAAATATTTATTGCAACTCAATGCCATACCACAACAGTAGAACTTTTTTTGCAATATGATTGGTATGGTATGGTATGCTAAAAATATGAAAAATTGCTTCACAACCATTTTCATCACCTGTATTAGGATGTTATTTATTTTGGACATGTCACAAAATGCAAGCTCTCAACCTTGTAATGTTTCAAATTTGATATGAAAAACAAGAACTTCAGAATTTTAAGTAAAAAATAAATATTTACTTGTGCATAAGAGCAGTCAATAATTGCTGTAATATACTCAGTGGTATTAGCAAACTATGCACATCCTAGTAAAATATATATTTTTTAATGTGTTTTACTGTAACCAGAAATTTTAAGAAAATAATTTGTCAACCAACAGAGGTAATAAAGCAGCCTAAAATAATTTTAAATCTATAAAAAAAGTGAAACAAGAGATAAGTTCTGTGAATCTGCAAAACTTTTTTCATGTTCTGGTACAATCTGGAATAAGAATGGTTTCTGCTCCTCAGTAGGTACAATATATGCTTTATTCAGGCTACACACAAGAATTTTTGCTGAAGGAGGCTTCATGAAAACCTAAAGCACTGAAGAGGGTATCCCGTGATTGGGTCGTCAGCACACTCAGCTCGTACACTGAATGTCCGATGTCCATGGTTCAGTCCCTGGCACAGGTGAAAATGTTGGGCATATTTCCTTACATGCTACCCCTGTTCACTGAACAGTAAGTTGTCAACTGTTGTAGGTGTGGGTTGCATCTTTTGGGGTAGTAGTAACCCTTAACCCTTTCAGGGTTGGCAGGCCCTCTCAAACTTGTTCTCAGGGTCAGAAATTTTTCAAAAAAAAAAAAAAAACTTATGAAATGATAGAGAATCTTTTCCCGATCATAATGACACCAAAAGAATGAAATTTGATGGAAAACTTATGGAATTATGCTCTCACGAAGTTACTGGTCTCAGCAATGTTTATGCATCGGCGATTTTGCCCACTGAGCCCTATTTTCGGCCAATTCCAATGTACCAGTCGACAAAAATCATAACTATTTCACTAGAACTCCATTTTTTCTATCGATTGAGTACAAGAAATCACCCATTTACTGAACTCAACTATCCAATAAAGTGGTCAGAATTTGGCAATTTTGCCAATTTCACTCAAATTTCAGAAGATGCCAATTTCCAAATAGGGTCCAGAATAAACAAGAGACATTTCTGGCACTAAAATAACATTTCCTCTGTTCATTATTCACGTCCCAAGGCCTCTGTTACATTTCTTTTGCTTTCCACTTTGAATTTTTATTCTGACAAAAAATTGAAGATTTACTGTTATGCAGACTACTGCATTAGTGTAGAAATGGTATAAATAATACCAGTGCACTTGTGAAAGAATATTAAACTCACCAGTTGACATGTATTAGATGCATGGCATGATTTGTTTACTTTTGAACTTTGGCAAAAATCGAACATTTCTGCTAATTTGAGCTCAATTTCAAGGTACTTTTCATTGTGAAACCAATCAAAATCATCTCAATTTCCATAATATGTCTTCCATTCTATAAAATGAGACCAAGAAAACCAAACTAGAATACAACCATAAATAGCATACGAAAATACACTGCAAAATAGCTGTTATAAACCAAAAACACGGTTGGAGTTTTTTTTTTCTCATTATGCACTATGTGCAGCAGGATTTTTTTTTATATTGTGCACACTGACCACATAGACCCATTCTTTCATATGTAGGCCTACCAGCTTTCTCTCGCTAGATTTGAAGGCGCTATAATTTATGTGTACTAGTACGGCACCAACCCTGGTGTGAAAGCCGTACTAGTATGGCACCAACCCTGAAAGGGTTAAATAGGGTTAGGCATTGAAATCAGCTGAGGCAAGATAACAGCTCTTAGCCTGTAAAACTGATTTGTGTAAAAAAAAAAAAAATGCACATGGTCTGCTGTGAGGCCTAAGTCAGTGAAACAATGAATATCCAATAGGCCTCTTCAGTGATTTAAGAAAAGGTTTTGATACAGTAACTCATATCATCCTATTTCTTATACTAGAACATTACGTAATAACTGGCCATACATTCTCCTTTACGATGTCTTAACTAAATGACAGATTCTAACAGGTAACTATAAATGACATCACAACCCAGCAACATAGGGCTATGACAAGGCAGTGTCATGGGACCACTAATTTCTTATTTACATCACTTTCTTACTCAATACATCTCAAAAACTTAAGCCAATTTTGCTTGTAGATGTCATTTCCTTTGTAGTCATCAATCCATATCCAACTGACTTTGATAACATAGTCGATGTCAAGCTAGAAAAAATTTATCTACTTGAATAGAACTAACACTCAATATTGGTAAGACCTGCTATACTGTATAATGTCTGGGAATCAAGCTATAAATATACAACTAAATAAAAATAAATAATATGCACACTGTTAGGTAAAAGAACAAGTGCAACTAAAGTGACATTTTATTGTGACAATGTTTTGCTCTCCAGGAGCTTTATCAAGCTGTTACAAACAATACACGGACACAGAGAGTATATACAGGCTTAGAGTGAGGTGTAATACTAGTGGTAGTAGTAGTAGTAATATTAGTTGTGGCAGCAGTAGTAATACATTATGGTAGAAGAATCAATTTGCACACGAGTAAAAGGTTGTAAAAGCTATTACTTGGGTAGCATAAAAATAGGTTAGACAAATATTTTGGTTAGTGGTTGGATTTGAGAAGGTCTGTTTCAGTGTTCCTCTTCTGTTATGTTCTTGTGTAGTATTAGCAGCAGAGACTACATGATGACAGGGTTTATTGTTTTGAGGAGGATTTTTGCTAATACTTCAGAGATGATGAAGCTGCCTTTTTTTGCTTGATTGTGTTAGAAACAGCAATTAATGATGATTCAAGGCATTTACGTCTGCAGAAATTAGGTTCTCTGATCACCAGTCGGGTGTCATTGAATTTCATGAGGCGATTGGTGGAACTTCGGTGTTGTACGCAGGCACCATTCAAGTTATCGTTCCACATGTTTCAAGGTTCCTTGCTGTTTCACCTACATTTATTCTGTCGCAACCTCCACAAGGTATAGCGTAAACTCCTGCATTGACTGGTTCGTGGTGGTTCGTTTCTGTCCTGGTTAGATCCCCTATGGAAGTGCTGGATGCGATGGTGACTCTAGTGTTAGTTTGTGCCAGTACCTTAGAAACGTTCAATGCAACCTGGCTGTTGGGAAGGATTGTGATGAATGGTTTTTGAAAACTGACAAGTTGAAGAACTGAGACACTTATGCAATATATAGGAATCTTTATTGAAGAAATGTTTTGCCACACAGTGGCTTCATCAGTCCAATACAAAGTAGAAAGGTGTAAGGAGAGGAGGAGTTTGAGGTAATCAGTCCCTCAGCCTGGAACATCATGGGATCTTGGTACAAAGATTTCAACGCTTGTCCAACCTTTGGACGACGACCTACTTACACTAGTGCCAGGTCCCACTGTGATCCCGCCTCCTCCTGCTTCGACTCACCTGACTGCAGTATATAAGCCACCTCTCTGGCCCTATGCTGTACTTCCTACAAGAGTGATGTACTGAACACATCGAATCCAGGCTGAGGGACTGATTACCTCAAACTCCTCCTCTCCTTACCCATTTCTACTTTGTATTGGACCGATGAAGCCACTGTGTGGCGAAAAGTTTCTTCAATAAAGATTCCCATATGTTGGGAAGGATTATAACTGTTAGGAGTGGTGTTGGTGCATGGAGAACTGATTATCTGAGGAGCTCTTTTCTTGCAGTCTTTGATGAAAAAGGAAGGAAAATGTATATCAGTGAAGGTTTGGTGTAAGTACATTCCTTGTCAAGAAACTCAGGATTACAAATACTGTATGCTCTTAGGAAAAATCTGATGGTGATGCCTCTTTTGGTCTTAGTATCTTGACTGGAATAGAAGTGGGCGAGATCATTTTTGTTGGTAGGTTTACAGTAAACTTGAAATCTTAGATTGTTATCTACTTTGTGAATGAGGATGTCTAGAAAAGGTAGCTTGTCACTGGACTCTTCTTCTAGTGTAAACTGGATAGCCGGTTCAAATACATTGAGCACACTGACAAACAAGATGAGGGGAAATTTTTGGGGATATTCATCTTAACAGCAATCTTAAATTTAATAATGCATACAACACATATCTAAAAAAAAAAAGTTCCTAAAGCAATGGATATTCAAGTACATGCTACTATGTATCACACCCAATACATGTACGTACTAATTACCCTAAACTATTTAATCTATCCTTACCTCACCTATGATGCATGTACATGAGGAATGGCAACAGCATTTCATCTAAAACCAATCATAACTCAACAAAAATCTGTCATTAGAATGATCGCTCAATCTGACCCCAGTAGAGTGGAACCTCTGGTCATGACCATAACTCGTTCCAAAACTCTGGTCACGACCCAATTTGGCAGTGACCTGAACCTAATTTCCCCATTGGATTGTATGTAAATATGATTAATCCATTCCAGACCCCTACGAACTGTATGTAAATAATTTGTTTTTTTAAGATTTTTAAGCACAAAAATAGTTAATTATACCATAGAATGAATAGTGTAATGTAGCAAACTAAATGTGAACACCTCGAATAACACTGAGAAAACCTTGAACAACAGAGAAAACTAACATTGCACAAGTCCGTTCTAGACCCGTACGAACCATTCACTGTAAACAGTTTTTCTTTTTTAAGAGTTAAAGGAAGTCTAATGGCTAAGAAGTGAACTCCGTTATTTATCGTCTGATTTCTTTCATTTTTGGTGTACATTAAGAAATATCTTTCCATCACACACTGCCGAAGTTTCAATAAGATAGCCCAACAAACAACCGAGAAAAAAAAATATTTACCAAAAATCATATATAGCTTCCCCTAAACAGGTACTGACATTGCAAGAAGCTGTTTGTGCACTACCTGCTGATAAAACATTGAAGTGGGAAGTGGGGAAAATTGGCGAGTGTGTAAAAATGGCACAGAATGTGAAAACTGGCACAGCTATGTTTGTTGGGCACCCGATTATGTGTTCATGACCAGATGAAAAAATTTGGCAAATTTTTTGGTCGTGAACCGGTTTGTTTGTGTTCAGAAGCATTTGTGACCAGACGTTCCACTGTATTCAAAGATATGAACCTACTTAACATACAAAGCATACACACATACTACTTTGAATACTACATACACAGAACACTCAATATTAATATTAACCCCTGAGCTAAAACAAGGCCTGGAAAGCTACAACAGATTACGCAGGCATAATTAGAAATAAATGTCTGATATGTCATGTGTACAACTCAACCCAAGTAAATTTTTTTTTTTTCAACAAACCAGCTGTATCCCACCCAGGCAGAGTGGCCCAAAAAGAAAATGAAAGTTTCTCTTTTTAAATTTAGTAATTTATACAGGAGAAGGGGTTACTAGGCCCTCGCTCCCGACATTTTAGTCGCCTCTTACAACACGCATGGCTTACAGAGGAAGAATTCTGTTCCATTTCCCCATGGAGATAACAGGAAATAAACAAGAACAAGAACTAGAAAGAAAATAGAAGAAAACCCAGAGGGAAGTGTAGACAGCAACCACCCAGGGAGGTACTACCGTCCTGCAAAACGAGTGTAAAACGAAAGCCTGTAATTGTTTTACATGATGGTAGGATTGCTGGTGTCTTGTCTGTCTCATAAATATGCAAGATTACAGGTACGTTTTGCTACTTCTACTTACACTTAGGTCACACTAAACACATATGTACACATTTATTTATACACATTCGCCTGAGTTTTCTTTGATTTTATCTTAGTTCTTGTTCTAATTACTTTACCTTTTATGTCCATGGGGAAGTGGAATAAGAATCTTTCCTCCGTAAGCCATGTGTGTGTTGTAAAAGTCAACTAAAATGACGGGAACAATGGGCTAGTAACCCCTTTTCCTGTAATAATTACTAAAAAGAATAAGAAGAAAATTGTCAGTGGGAAGTCTGAATGTGCGTGGATGTTGTGCGAATGATAAGAAAGAGATGATTGTGGATGTTATGAATGAGAAGAAGCCAGATATCCTGGCTTTAAGTGAAACAAAGCTGAAGGGGGTGGGTGAGTTTCAGTGGAGAGGAATGAATAGGATTAGGTCAGGGGTTTCTAATAGAGTTAGAGCTAAAGAAGGAGTAGCAATAATGTTGAAGGATAAGCTATGGCAGGAAAAGAGGGACTATAAATGTATTAATTCAAGGATTATGTGGAGTAAAATAAAGGTTGGATGTGAGAAGTGGGTTATAGTAAGCGTATATGCACCAGGGGAAGAGAAGTATAGAGGAGAGAGAGAGATTTTGGGAAATATTGAGTAATTGCATGGGGAGTTTTGAACCAAGTGTGAGAGTACTTGTGGTTGGGGATTTTAATGCTGAAGTGGGAAAAAATGTTGTGGAGGGAGTAGTAGGTAAATTTGGGGTGCCAGGGGTAAATGAAAATGGGGAGCCTTTAATTGAGCTATGTGTAGAAAGAGGTTTGGTAATAAGTAATACATATTTTATGAAAAAGAGGATAAATAAATATACAAGGTATGATGTAGCATGTAAAGAAAGTAGTTTGTTAGATTATGTATTGGTGGATAAAAGGTTGATGGGCAGGCTCCAGGATGTACACGTTTATAGAGGGGCAACTGATATATCGGATCATTATCTAGTTGTAGCTACAGTTAGAGTAAGAGGTAGATGGGATAAGAGGAAAATGGCAACAAGTAAGAGGGAGGTGAAAGTGTATAAACTAAGGGAGGAGGAAGTTCGGGTGAAATATAAGCAACTATTGGCAGAAAGGTGGGCTGGTGCAGGTATGAGTAGTGGGGGGGTTGAAGAGGGTTGGAATAGTTTTAAAAATGCAGTATTAGAATGTGGGGCAGAAGTTTGTGGTTATAGGAGGGTGGGTGAGGGAGGAAAGAGGAGTGATTGGTGGAATGACGAAGTAAAGGGTGTGATAAAAGAGAAAAAGTTAGCTTATGAGAGGTATTTACAAAGCAGAAGTGTTAAAAGAAGAGTAGAGTATATGGAGAGTAAAAGAAAGGTGAAGAGAGTGGTGAGAGAGTGCAAAAGGAGAGCGGATGATAGAGTGGGAGAGATACCGTCAAGGAATTTTAATGAAAATAAGAAAAAATTTTGGAGTGAGTTAAACAAGTTAAGAAAGCCTAGGGAACAAATGGATTTATCAGTTAAAAACAGAGTAGGGGAGTTAGTAGATAGGGAGATGGAGGTATTGGGTAGATGGCGAGAATATTTTGAGGAACTTTTAAATGTCGACGAAGAAAGGGAGGCGGTAATTTCATGCACTGGCCAGGGAGGTATATTATCTTTTAGGAGTGAAGAAGAGCAGGATGTGAGTGTGGGGGAGGTGCATGAGGCATTACGTAGAATGAAAGGGGGTAAAGCAGCTGGAACTGATGGGATCATGACAGAAATGCTAAAAGCAGGGGGGGACATAGTGTTGGAGTAGTTGGTATTTTTGTTTAATAAATGTATGAAAGAGGGGAAGGTACCTAGGGATTGGCAGAGAGCGTGTATAGTCCCTTTATATAAAGGGAAGGGGGACAAGAGAGACTGTAAAAATTATAGAGGAATAAGTTTACTGAGTATACCAGGAAAAGTGTATGGTAGGGTTATTACTGAAAGAATTATAGGTAAGACAGAATGTAGAATTGCGGAAGAGCAAGGAGGTTTTAGAGTGGGTAGGGGATGTGTAGATCAAGTGTTTACATTGAAGCATACAGTGGACCCCCACTTAACGATCACCTCCAAATGCGACCAATTATGTAAGTGTATTTATGTAAGTGCGTTTGTACGTGTATGTTTGGGGGTCTGAAATGAACTAATCTACTTCACAATATTCCTTATGGGAAAAAATTCGGTCAGTACTGGCACCTGAACATACTACTGGAATGAAAAAAGTTCGTTAACCGGGGGTCCACTGTATATGTGAGCAGTATTTAGATAAAGGTAGGGAAGTTTTTATTGCATTTATGGATTTAGAAAAGGCATATGATAGAGTGGATAGGGAAGCAATGTGGCAGATGCTGCAAGTATATGGAATAGGTGGTAAGTTACTAAATGCTGTAAAGAGTTTTTATGAGAATAGTGAGGCTCAGGTTAGGGTGTGTAGAAGAGAGGGAGACTACTTCCCGGTAAAAGTAGGTCTTAGACAGGGATGTGTAATGTCACCATGGTTGTTTAATATATTTATAGATGGGGTTGTAAAAGAAGTAAATGCTAGGGTGTCCAGGAGAGGGGTGGGATTAAATTATGGGGAATTAAATACAAAATGGGAAGTGACACAGTTACTTTTTGCTGATGATACTGCGCTTATGGGAGATTCTAAAGAAAAATTACGAAGGTTAGTGGACGAATTTGGGAATGTGTGTAAAGGTAGAAAGTTGAAAGTGAACATAGAAAAGAGTAAGGTGATGAGAGTATCAAATGATTTAGATAAAGAAAAATTGGATATCAAGTTGGGGAGGAGGAGTATGGAAGAAGTGAATGTTTTCAGATATTTGGGAGTCGACGTGTCAACGCATGGATTTATGAAGGATGAGGTTAATCATAGAATTGATGAGGGAAAAAAAGGCGAGTGGTGCATTGAGGTATATGTGGAGACAAAAAATGTTATCTATGGAGGCAAAGAAGGGAATGTATGAAAGTATAGTAGTACCAACACTCTTATATGGGTGTGAAGCTTGGGTTGTAAATGCTGCAGTGGGGAGGCAGTTGGAGGCAGTGGAGATGTCCTGTCTAAGAGCAATGTGTGGTGTAAATATTGTGCAGAAAATTCGGAAAAGGTGTGGAGTTAATAAAAGTATTAGTCAGAGGGCTGAAGAAAGTTTGTTGAGGTGGTTTGGTCATTTAGAGAGAATGGATCAAAGTAGAATGACATGGAGAGCATATAAATCTGTAGGGGAAGGAAAGCAGGGTAGGAGTCATCCTCGAAAAGGTTGAAGGTTGGAGGGAGGAGGTAAAGGAAGTGTTGTGGGCGAGGGGTTTGGACTTCCAGCAAGCGTGCGTGAGCGTGTTAGATAGGAGTGAATGGAGACAAATGGTATTTGGGACCTGACGATCTGTTGGAGTGTGAGCAGGGTAATATTTAGTGAAGGGATTCAGGGAAACTGGTTATTTTATATAACCGGACTTGAGTCCTGGAAATGGGAAGTACAATGCCTGTACTCTAAAGGAGGGGTTTGGAATATTGGCAGCTTGGAGGGATATATTGTGTATTTTTATACATATATACTTCTAAACTGTTGTATTCTGGGCACCTCTGCAAAAACAGTGCTTATGTGTGAGTGAGGTGAAAGTGTTGAATGATGATGAAAGTATTTTCTTTTTGGGGATTTTCTTTCTCTTTGGGGTCACCCTGCCTCGGTGGGAGACGGCCGACTTGTTAAAAAAAAAAAAAAAAAAAAAAAAAAATGTATGTGTGGTGACCTAAGTGTAAGTAGAAGTAGCAAGACGTATCTGAAATCTTGCATGTTTATGAGACGGAAAAAAAAGGACACCAGCAATCCTACCATCATGTAAAACAATTACAGGCTTTCGTTTTGCACTCACTTGGCAGGACGGTAGTACCTCCCTGGGCGGTTGCTGTCTACCAACCTACTACCTAGAACCCCAAGTAAATACTCCATGGAAATCAAATGACCCAAACATTGAACCAACAAACTTGAAATCATCAAAAAGGCTCTAACCTCAACAGCTTCAAAAATCATTGTCAAAAAACACATTCTGAACCTGATTTACAGTAATATTTTAAAATGTAATGATTATACAGGATTAGGTCAACAGTACAGTGGATCCCCGGTTTACGATATTTTTTTCATTCCAGAAGTATGTTCAGGTGCCAGTACTGAACGAATTTGTTCCCATAAGGAATATTGTGAATTAGATTAGTCCATTTCAGAACCCCCAAACATACACGTACAAACGCACTTACATAAATACACTTACATAATTGGTCGCATTGGGAGGTGATCGTAAAGCGGGGGTCCACTCTATTTTGCACCACTAGCTTATTTAATTACACTCTCTCCATTTTAATAAAAACTACTTCATTTTTTTTTTAACATGTTGGCCATATCCAACTGAGACAGGGTGACCCAAAACAGAAAGGAATACCTTCACCATTGTTCAACACTTTCACCATTATTCACACACACAAATTAAATCATTCATAAGTATCAGTACTAGTTCCAGTTTGCCTGAAATGCATAACAAGGGGCTTCCTAAAGAATACAGAAAGAGCTGAATCAACATGCTGTAATTCTTGGAAATTAAGTTTGACTCTGACTTGAGAAAGCTGCATTTTAATTCAACTGTTTCCTGGACATTATTCAGTGCTTGCTACATGGAACCGAAGGGTCAAAAAAAAAAAAAAAAAAGACATTTCTTCAATTAAGTCCCACAAGTTCCTGAAGAACATCTCTAGGGCACTGTCAGTAATGGTTTTCTTGGCAGTGATATCTATGCAATTTGTCTAAACAAATTAAATATTATTCAGAAAGTAGTGGACAACAAAAAATCAAAGCATACATCACTAAGGTTTGACATTTGATCCATCAGTTTCTTTTGATAAGAAATAGCCACGCAGGAAGTGCTTTACGATGTCCTAGGTACAGATGTCCCACTCAAGAGAATCAAGAAAATGATAGGATGGATAATGAGAACCTTCCAAACTAGGGATGCCAAGCCCATGATGGTTCTCTTCAAATTGCTTTTCTCTCTAGGCTGGAATACTGCTGTATGCTAATGGCTCCTTTCAAGGCAAATGAAATTGCAGACCTGGAGAATGTACGGAGAACTTTCACGGCACGCATAAATACGATAAAGCACCTAAACTACTGTAAACAGTTGAAATCCCTTGATTTGTATTCCCTGGAATGCAGGTGAGAAAGATACCTGATAATACACACTTGGAAAATCACTCCTATAAAAGCAAAAGACTGGGCAGGAGATGCAACATCCCCCCAATGAAAATCAGGGGCACCACAAGTACATTAGGAGACAACACAGTAAGTGTCAGGGAGCCCAAGATTGTTCAACTGCCTCCCAGCATACATAAGGGGGATTACTAACAGAACCCTGGCTGTCTTCAAGAAAGCACTGCACAGGCACCTGAAGTCAGTACCTAATCAGCCAGGCTGTGGTTCGTATGTCAGTCTGTGTGTGGTCAGCAGTAACAGCCTGGCTGATTAGACCCTGATCCACCAGGAGGCCTGGTCACAGACCTGGCCATGGGGGCGTTGATTCCCAAAACCCTCTCCAGGTATACACAGCACTTTTGCCTTGCAACATAATTGGTGCTTTTACAGTGCATTAGGCTTTTAGAATGTCTCCCACAGCAAGAATCCTGATGTGTGATGTGTAACCGGAATAAAACAATTTTTGTAACTCACGAAGAGTGGAAATTAATAATATTAAGCATTACTTCTCATTTTCATTTACAGTAAGTTTTGGTCAGCCTGGTTGATCAGGCTCTGATCCACCAGGAGGCCTGGTCACAGACCAGGCCGCGGGGGCGTTGACCCCCGGAACTCTCTCCAGGTAAACTCCAGGATCTCAAACTTAAGACTAGGTTTACTGTGGGGCTGTGGATACCTCTCATTAGTATAATACCTTTTTCAGTCACACAGAAATTGAAACATATCTAGCTTCAATTGTGGTTAGTGCAGCAAATAAATCTGTCCATATTTGTCCTAACAACTTATCATGCCTTACCTCAAGAGTATGTATAAGCAATGGCCCAGAAGCTCCAACATCAGCTACTGCATCCTGCTCATCAATACTACTTCGTTCTTGCATCATCGCCATGATTTCTATTAAATAAAAAAACTATGTAGTAAAGTGCAAAGAAAAATTGCAATACAATGTACTGTATATGGGTTGACTGCACTAGTTAATCAGAGCATATATATATATCTAGTCCTAGTCATTTTGTAAATCTACTTATACTATTTTATTTAATAATCTCAACAAAAAAATTCATCATTGTAAATCCTTAAAAGACAAGCTGAATTAAATGGAGCAAAATTAAATTAAATTAAATTCTACATAATGAAAATGAGAGAAAGCAAGAGCAGCCCACATACGGAATGTAGAATGTGACAAAATGCAAAAGTTCATATAAGAAGTTCATTTATGGAGAAATTACACTTGTGGGGAACCAACAGAGCGATATATTACATGGTAATATGGAAGATTACAGTATTGAGACTGCAAAAGTCCTATCATAGTGATCAGTCCTACACTAGCACTCTTTAAATATGTTTGAGTCCACTCTGACATCACTGAAACATTGAATGTGTTTCTTTACACAGGTTGTCTATGTTCCCCATCAGTAAAATGGGTACCGGGGTGTTAGTCGACTGGTGTGGGTCGCATCCTGGGACAATACCGACCAAATTTGCTCGAAATGCTCTGCATAACAAACGGCTTTCTATATAGTAGTATATCACTGATCTCAGCTAGGACTGTATACCTTATACATGTACAGTACTTGTAGAAATAAAGATATTATTATATTTACAACCTTAATAAACAGTAAATAGTTTGTTAATGAAAGGATTTACTTTTTGTGAGAAGTAATGCATTTTATATTGAATTTGTAAATGTTACTAACATTTCTTTAAAGGTGATCTGCTTATAGTTCTTTGTATTTTTTGTACTACAGTATTTTATATTTTGTGCTACATTAGTCTGAAGGTTCCAGGAGGCAAGATGTAATGAGGACAAGTTCCCAGGAAGAGAATTGTGGAATTCTTTTTTACTATTAGCTAAAGAAATATGCTTTGTCAGTGCTATTATATCTGCATTTTTATAGTTTGTGTTAGTTTTAGTAGGAGTGTGTTAGGTCAGATTTAAGTTAAAATTTGACCAGTAAACCACTTTTATATTTTACAGTTTTTGTATAGGAATGCTTTCTGTGGCTTTTTTTTTTGTGGTACAGTGTATAACAAGTCACTAATTCACTAATTATAGTGGCATCAGCAAACATCAGTTATTAAATGTTAGACAGCAGAAATTTAGTTATATTCAGACATTGCAGATAATTTAAAACTTTGACAAGCATTTTATATAGTAAATTATGCAGAATTTAACTTGGGTGAGTTTATTCAGGTAAAGGTGCACATAACTATAGTTATATAAATTGTCACACAGCAGGATATGTGAAGATTACCTAGGATATCCCCCCCCCCCCAAAAAAAAAGTCAGAAAGTTACTTATTTCCATTGGGAATTAAGTAAGTAAGTAAGTTTATTCAGGTATACACAAATACAGTTACATAGAATTATCATACATAGCAGCATATGTGTAGAGAACCTAGGATAACCCAAAAAAGTCAGACAGAGTGACTTATTTCCATTGGGGTAAACTAAGGAAGTAAAACCAGTGCTACTTAGGCCCACTATTATTATAATCAAGGGGGAAGCGCTAAACCCGGAGGATTATACAGCGCCTGGGGGGGGATGTGGAAGGCATTCAGGCTTAATTCGGGGAACTGGAGCACAGATCCAATTCCCTAAATCAAGAGCCCCTCACCAACATCAAGGAACCTTCCTTGAGGGGTTAGGCCCACTAAAGTAAACAATATTGCCATTGCAAAAATTACAATTAATACAACTTTCAAGGCAGCAAAATACAAATAATATCAATGCTTCAACAATATATAGATATTAAAAATTACGTGAGGGTTCAAAATACCTTCTTGAAGTACACCCTTAAAGAAAGCATACAGTTTTCCCGCTTGATATTATTATAATATTCGTGAAGACGTTCTAAACCCGTAGGGGTTATACAGCACTTTCTAATTACAAAATGAGATTAGAAATATACTTGATGAAGTATGCTTCTATAAATAAATAAATAAATAAATAAAAAAATAAAAAAAAAATTATATTGTGAATAAGGTGGTTGTTGTAGATTGTTAAGGTCCATCAAAGCTTGCGCCTTTTAAGTCCAGGAAAAAATATTGGTCAATGCCTAAATCTAAGCTGGAATTGAAGACGCAAATTACAGCCAAAAATAGAAACAATAAGTTCCCAAACGGGTCAAGTGGACCCCTAACCTAAACCCAGGCATCAAACATCTTTCATTGTTCAGCAATAAATGAGTGGAACGGATTATCTGAACTTGTCAAAGCCAATCTTAGCATGAGCTAGTTCAGGAAAGTATCTAATGAATGAAGCTACAGAAAGGGAAGACAGTGATTTCTTATATAGTTAACATTCGTGTACCTATTTATGTAAGATGATCCTCTCTCTGTTATTGTAAACAGCTTAGTTTACTTTATTCCTGTTAGGTAAAAGGACACAAGTGCAACTAATGTGACATTATATTATGGCAACACTTCGCTCTGCAGGAGCTTTATCAAGCCGATACTTTATTCCTATTATATCTCCTTTCATTGTGACTGATTCTCACACAATTGAGTTACGTAGCTGTTTTAACTTTTATGGTTATAATCATGATTGATTTCTACTACAACTTACTGCTACCTAGGTTTTAAATACGATATTACAAGGACCCCAATGGAAATAACACTGATTTTTTTTTTTTTGGGGGGGGGAGGGGGGGGAGTTATCGTAGGTAATTTACATACCTCACTTTTTGACCCTTAAAATACTACTCAATAACTAATGTCTAGTTCTTAAGCAGTCTAAGCATTAGGCTTAGTCTGCTCGAAATGCACCACATACTAGTGACTTTCCTTTGTGCTTTAAATATAATATAATGTCATACTACTATATAATGTCAATGGCATACTACTATATAGAAAGTCGCTTTTTATGCTAAGCATTTCGGGCCAATTAGGTCAATTTTGTCCCAGGATGCGACCCACACCAATCGACTAACACCCAGGTACCCATTTCATACTGATAGGTGAACATGGACAGCAGGTGTGTTATGGAATGACGTCCTAATGTTTTCCAGCCGTACCGGGGATTCGATCTCGGAGTCATAAGAACATAAGAACATAAGAACGAAGGAACACTGCAGAAGGCCTACTGGCCCATGCGAGGCAGGTCCAAGTCTCCTACCGGCTTAAGCCAAAGCACCCAACCTAGTCAGGTCAGGTCACATTGACTTAAGGGAGGAACACGGCAACCGACCTGTTAGCACAAGCTATCAGGTCTAACTCACACCCACCCACATCTACTCATGTATTTATCCAACCTATTTTTAAAGCTACACAACGTTCTGGCCTCTATAACGGTACTTGGGAGTTTGTTCCACTCATCCACAACTCTATTACCAAACCAGTACTTTCCTATATCCTTCCTGAATCTGAATTTTTCCAACTTAAAACCATTGCTGCGAGTCCTGTCTAGGCTAGATATTTTCAGCACACTATTTACATCCCCTTTATTTATTCCTGTCTTCCATTTATACACCTCAATCATATCCCCCCTAATTCTACGTCTTTCTAGAGAGTGCAGTTTCAGGGCCCTTAGTCTATCCTCATAGGGAAGGTTTCTGATACATGGGATCATCTTTGTCATCCTCCTTTGTACATTTTCCAGAGAATTTATATCCATTCTGTAATACGGTGACCAAAACTGTGCAGCATAATCTAAATGAGGCCTAACCAAGGATGTATAGAGTTGAAGAACAACCTGAGGACTCCTATTATTTATGCTTCTTGATATGAAGCCAAGGATTCTATTAGCTTTATTGCGAACACTTATGCACTGTTGTCTTGGTTTCAGATTACTGCTAACCAGAACTCCTAAATCTTTTTCGCAATCCGTAATATTAAGATCTACATTATTTAGTTTATATGTGGCATGGTTATTGTCCTGTCCAACATTTAGAACTTTGCATTTGTCTATATTAAACTGCATCTGCCACTTCTCCGACCACTGCATCAGTCTATTCAAATCTTCCTGGAGTGCTCGAATGTCCTCGTCAGAATGAATTCGACGGCCTATTTTGGTGTCATCGGCAAACTTGCCGATGTCGCTCTTTATGCCCTCATCTATGTCGTTTATGTAGATTGTGAACAGCAGGGGGCCCAACACTGACCCCTGTGGAACACCGCTCGTGACGCTTCCCCACTCTGATTTCTCCCCATTTATGCAAACTCTCTGCTGCCTATTTGTCAACCATGCCTCTATCCAGGAAAAAATTTCTCCTCCTATTCCATGTGCTTTAATTTTCCTCAATAGTCTCTGATGTGGGACCCTGTCAAAAGCCTTACTGAAGTCCATATACACAATATCATATTCATTACCATCACAATATCATATTCATTACCAACACAATATCATATTCATTACCAACACAATATCATATTCATTACCTGTGTGTGAGTTTAGCGTGCTAGCAATCGAGCTACTTTCTTAAACCTGAGTCGTCAACAGGCTGTCCGCAAGCCTGGAGAGAGTTGATATAAGGACACAGTAAGGCAAGCCAGCGGAAGGCCTCGGTCAGATGACCAAAAACTCTAGCTGCAGCTAAAACCCACGTCAGGAAATACTTTTCCTGTTTCCTGACAAACCTTGCTTAACCTAACCTAAGGCCGCACTTCCTAATTTCGGCCAACTCTTTTATTTTTCAACCAATTTTTTTTATTTTGGGTGTACATTTAGAGGTTCATATGTAGAAGAATGTGACAAAGTTTCAGTATGATTGGCCAACAAACAACAGAGAAAAAAAATATTTTAGTGACTTCATATATGGCAGCAAAGTATGACAAAATGGCACTTCGAGTGGCACTTCCGACAATCCCAACCGTTAGAATACATCTGACACTAATTTGGGATGCACATGTTTCATCTAATATATCTTATTATCATGGAAAAAAAAATACATTTGATGGACTTTTTTGCATTCACCAAAATATCTGCCTTTTACCTCCCACAAAATCAAAAATATTTGATATATTCCAAAAAAAGAATCATCACATTTTCAAACACTGTTTTATATTGTCAGTGAAAATCATTTCAATACAATCATTAATAATGGTGTACTTTAGCGAAATATGTGAAAAAGTTACTTCCGAGATATAGGCCTAGAAAACGTCGGCAGGCCTACCGTCTCAAAATTTTTTTTTTTTTTGCGCGGAAATGGCGTTTTTTTCGGTGTATTTCTTAGTAAACTGATGTTCTAGTGCAGTTATCCTCTTCAAAACACCGTTTTCTATCACTCATATACCAAACAATACAACTAGGAGACGAGGAGTAACATATTTATATCGAAATATTGCTGGTGGACTCTCGCTATATTATGGCCTATTTTATTCAGTCTAGAGTATATAACATGTTTGTTTGTTATTTATAGTGTTTATTATATCATATTAGATCAATTCTGATAGATAAATAAGCCGTATAGTTGATATATAAGCTGATATAAACGTAATAATGAAGAGATTTCACCTGGCACCATCTGGAGGGGGAGCATTGCCGAGTGTACCCAGGTGCTTCCTGATAGGCTAGACGTCTATTGATAAGCTCCACTTACTCTTATATGATGCCAAATAATCAATTATTATATTAGAAAGAATAATGCAAAGAAAAAGCAATAAAAAACAAGGAAAAAAATCCAAAAAATACATGGGTTGAGAACAGACGCGCTACCTACATCGTCGTTACCATACCTGATATAAATGACTATAATTTCTTGTAGAAACGTCTTAGAACATTGATTCTTGTACCATTGTGTTGCCAAAGAGTTAAGCTATTTTTCGGTATATATAACTCAATTTCCATAATTTTTCGATTTTTGGTTGAGCGCGCGGAAAATTGCCCAGATTCTACCCTAAGCACCCTGGTCAGTTACCCCGAGGGCATCACGATGATCAGAACACACCCCCAAGGGATTAAAAAAATGGAAAAATCAAAATCGTCACTGGTGGTCAAGGCAGGGGTAAAGGGCGACGTCCATAGGTCAGCGCAGTTCTGAGGTCAGGTGGAGTGGCAGACCTCAAGGTCTAAAACACTAACAGCAGAGCCGGATGCCCCACTCTGAGTCAATATTGTTTTCATTTCTTAAACAGTCATTATTCCTAGCAACGTAATTGAACTATATGTAATAATTCTTTGCTCAACAGGTATGATCTCACAAATGATTGGTTAACACAAGATTGACATGAGAGTACACAGTATTTACCTTGTTATTTAAACAAGCTGGAAGACTGAGGTAAACATGTTTACCAGTGAACAACACATGAAGCAATGGAGAGAAATGATACAAAATATCGACACCATGGACTATAATGAAAGCCTTTGTTAACAACGTTTCGCCCACGCAGTGGGGCTTTTTTCAAGTCACTGAAAAGCCCACTACGTGAGCAAAACTTTGTCAATGAAGGATAAGATTATATATTGCATTTGTCTTTACACGAGGTAATAGGCAGTATTTGCTCTCACTGCCATCTATTGAATCTCAGCCACTTCTTAACAGCAAGCTTACAATATAGTAGGTTTTAAGAACAGTTTCTTCTTATGGTATTTGGGCCATGCGATGTTATAAGCACTTATTTTTTTATTACATTCACGGAGGAGAGCAAAACCCGTAGGGGATCATAGGCTCATAAAAATCCATTGTGGATTTAACCTTTTCTAACTTCCTTCTCGACTTACTTTACATAATTCTGCTTACCCAGGGTATCAAAAAAAAAAAAAAAAAAAAAAAAAAAAAAAAAAAAAAAATGGTTATAAATGACCATAATTTTTAAAGGGGTGGACCGGTAAGCCAGCGGAAGGCCTCGGTCAGATGACCAAAAGCTCCAAAGGCGGGTCATCATCTGACTAAGACCCGCGTCAGGAAACATTTGTCCTGTTTCCTGACGAACCTTACCTAACCTAACCTAGGGTATCAAAACTTTGGGGCCCGTCCCTGGACCCATTGTATACCTACATGATATGTATGGGGTACATAACAAAGATATTAAACTCACAAAACTAGGATAACCCGGTAAGTCAAATATTGTAACTTTATGCTAGAATACAAACACAAGTCTTTTTTTTTATTTTTCTTTATTCAAGTTTCATTTATACAATGGACTTGGAATTTATGTAGAAACTGGTCCAGGATAACAAAGTCAAACAATGTTACTTATTTCCGTAGTTGGTTTGTTTTCATTTCCTTATTTCACACATAACAGTTTATTTTGCAATGATCTTTAAGAAACACATCTTATTGGCACATACGTAGTTAGGTTGGTACTTGACAGTGCACTTAGCTTACATATTTAGTGTCCGTGGTTCGATCTCCGGTACGTGTGAAAACATTTGGGCATGTTTCCTTGCACCTGCTGTCCCTGTTCACCTATCAGTAAATAAGTGTTAGTCACCTTACACCTGCTGTCCCTGTTCACCTAACAGTAAATAGGTACCTGAGTGTTAGTCGACTGGTATGGGTCGCATCCTGGGGACAAAATTAACCTTCAAACAAACAAACAAATTTTATTTCTTTGCAAGATTACATTGAAATTATGAAATTACAATAATGAGTTGCAGTACAAAGAGCCACTATCATGCCTAGGTATTATGGGCAGACTTAATTTAATGCCTTACAGACTCCTTAATACTAAAGAAATTGATCATAGTTTGTTTAAATTGTACATCTTTTTGTGTTTATAGTAGACAGTAATTTTACTCTAATTACAATAGTTTCAATAATGAATATTGAAATTATATTATGGGAATATAACATTGTGAGTTGTTGAAAGTAGTTTACAGTATGAGAATGCTACAATTGGGTGTAAGGCAGTATTGTTTTGGGTAGGTATTTATACTACAATTTAGTATTAATAATATATTAACTTTGGGCATCTAGAGTTGAAGTTTTAAGATTTAGGTAATTGGGAGATTTTTGGTAAAGTTAAATATTGAGTATTTAGTTTAGGGTGAGTAAGTGGTTTTTGAGAAAACCTAAAATTGGTGTTCAGACCTGGTTACTTTAGTATTTACTGGTAATTAATTCCAAATTTTGGGGCCTTTTATGTGCAAAGAGTTTTTACACAATGAGATATGGACACGGGGTACATCAAAAAGAGATCTGTCTTGTGTTATGGTCATGTGTCCTGTTAAGGTTGGTGAGAAGTTTGAGTGGAGGGTTTATGTTTGAGCGTATTGTTCTATGTATGTAGTAGGCACATGAATAAGTATGGATGTTCTTAACGGTGAGCAGTTTTAGACTTTTGAATATTGGTGGGGTATGCTGTCGGGAGTAGGAATTTGTTACCATTCTGACTGCAGCCTTTTGCTGGGTTATTAGTGGTCTTAGATCATTTAATGTTGTTGATCCCCATGCACAAATTCCATTTGTGAGAAAAGGGTAGATGAGTGAATGATACAGTGCAAGGAGAGCTGATTGTGGAACATAGATTACAGTATCTTTGATAGTATGCCTACTGTCTTAGAGATTTTCTTAGAAATTAGTTGTTTGTGTGTCTGGAATTTGAGGCTACTGTCAAGGTGGTTTCCTAGGAATTTTCCCTCTGTGAGTTTTGTGATGGGATATCCGTTTAGCGTTATGTTAAGTGGAACATTTGCAGCTCTGTTTCCAAACTGCATGAAATAGGTTTTGTTAGTATTGAGGGTAAGCTTATTTGTCATCCAGGTAGATATTTTCTGCAATTCGGTATTAACAGTGTTAGCCAGTATGACTGGGTTTGGGTGGGAGAAGACGTATGTTGTGTCATCTGCAAATAATATGGGTTTGAGTAGCTGCGATGCATTCAGTAGGTCATTGATGTAAATGAGAAAGAGGAGTGGGCCAAGGACACTTCCTTGTGGGACACCAACTGTGATTCCTTAAGTGGAAGAGTTTGCACCATTTGTTTTCACATATTGGCTTGTTACTAAGGTATGACTTTAGGTAGTTGAGGGAGTGCCCTCTTATACCATAGTGTGTTAATTTAATGTGCAGCAAATCATAGTCAACTGTATCAAAATCTTTACGTATATTAATGAAGATTCCCAGCGGGACTTTTTTCTTCTCGAGAACAGTGTATATTAGTTCTAGCATGTGTATAATAGCATCATTTGTAGGTTAAATATTGGTCTATAGTTGTGGAAAATTTTTAATTTGGTTCTACTCTATTTTCAAATACATTTTTGACTCATATCGGCACATTAAACACCTATTAGGCGCTATAGTTTCGGAAAATTAAAAATTTTCCACAATAGTTATTCAAGTCGGTTTGATCACCTTTGTGGATCGGGGTAACCCTCGCTGTTTTGAGAATTGCTGGGAAGGTGGGGGATTCGATGGATTTATTAAAGAGTTGCAATAACTGGTGACAGTACGTGAAATGTTTTTTTGTACATAAAAGGTGGTAAGTTATTTATGTTCCCTGCCTTGTTTTTAAGGGTGTTGATGAGCGAAATGCTCTGCATAACCATTGGCTTTCTATATAATATGTCAGAGATGTAAGCTTGGTCTATATAGGTTGTATCATGTACTTGTATTAATAGAGATAAGTAGTTTGGGCCAGCATGGGTCAGACAGCAATTGCTATTTCTAAGAATAGTTCCTACTGTAGTGACGAATTTTTTAAGCTTATTCACAGTATCCGTAGTCGAGAGGGAGAGTAAATAAGTAAACGTAAGCAAATAAGTAAACAAGTAAATTGGCAGTACGTAGTAAAGAAAGAAAGTAAAAGTTTATTTAGGTCCAATTACATAATTTTTAGATGATTACAATTGTCTTATGTGTGTGTTCGTGACATCTGTGTGCCCTTAAAACCACTGTAATAAAATATATAAGATTCATGAAATGCCTAAATAAACACTTAATTGCTAGCATACTTAGTAGTGAACTTTTTTTTTAGATGGGAATTTAGAGCAGCAGCAGCAGCAGCAGCAGTAGTGGCAACATGGCGGAGAGAGGTACTGCCACTCTTCTTGCCTTCGGGGCCATTGTAGGAATTTTGTTGTTATGTGACTTTCTGCCTGTTGATGGCACCGCTAAGGAGTCTCCTAAGATGAAGTTAAACAACTTGATGGGTCCCTCGCTGAGGTTCTTGTACTGGTAAGTGTGTGGTGGTGTGACTGGGTCTTGCAAGTAGTCATGACTCGTCACTACTTTACTCAGCAGTTGTATCTCTCAAGGATGATGCTGAGGGACTCCTTCATTAAATGAATTGGACTTGGGCTCCAATTCCTCGAATCGGGCCTGAATGTTACCTTCCATTCCTCCAGACGCTGTATGACCCCTATGGGTTCAGCGCTCCCCCATGGAATGTCATCATTGTTTTGTAATGACATTGTTGTCCTCTCTGAGGAGGTTCATTGTATCTGGTGAGGGGTTCTTCATCCAGGAAATTGAACCTGGCTTCCCTAGGCTCGAACCTAATTACGTCACATTACCCCAACCCCTCCCACTTGCTGTATAATCCTTACAGGATTAACTCAACCCCTCATGAATATAATAATAATGGTATTACGTAACTTAATTACTAAATGAGTAGGTTACTAAGACTTGTAAGCAGCTCTATATGAGCAATTTTTTTTTTTTTACATATGCTTATCTTGCCAAATTAAACATCTTTATTTGTATTATATATTTTTTACTTTGTCTTTTGGCATAATAACCTCCTTAGCTCGCACACTAAGGATTGGCACTTCTGTCCTTGGCACAGGTGGATACAGTCATGTTTCCTTGTACAGTGGAACCTCGAGTTTTGGCCGTAATCCGTTCCAGAAGCTCGGACAAAACTCAAATTGTTTGAAAGTCAAAGCAATATTTCCCATAAGAAATAATGTAAATCCAGTTATGTACACTGTAATCCATTCGACACCCAAAAATATTTAAAAAAAAAAAGATACATTTTTTAAAGAATAACTAACAATAGTTTTACAAACTCAAAACAATTATAAATACATAAAGTACTTAAATGACTAATGAAATAGATAAATAAACATTTAAAATCACATTTACATACTTTTATTGAAGACTTGTTGATGTATGGAAGACAGAGGAGAGGAGGAGGACTTATTATTGCTTGGAAGGGGAATCCCCCTCCAAAAGGATCTAAGGTATCAAGTTCCTATCTGGGGTTACTTCCCTTCTTTGTTTTCTAATGGCACTAGTGATAACACCAGGAGGCAGCTCTGATGAAAACACACACACACATGAGCTTTTAAATCTCTGCACAAAATTCAACTTAAACCAGCAAATAATAGAGCCTACTAGACTGGAGAATACACTAGACCTCATCTTCACTAACAATGGTGATCTGATACGAAATGTCACCATATCAAAAACAGTATACTCAGATCACAACATAATTGAGGTTCAGACATGTATGCGCGGAGCCCCAGACCAGCATAATGAGATTAGTCACGAGGGAGCCTTCACCAAATTCAACTTCAATAACAAGAAACATTAAGTGGGACCAAGTAAACCAAGTCCTAACCGATATAAGCTGGGAAGATATACTAAGCAACACAGACCCCAACTTATGCCTAGAACAGATTAACTCGGTGGCACTCGATGTATGCTCAAGGCTTATTCCTTTAAGAAAAAGGAGGAGTAGATGTAAAATAGAAAGAGACAGGTGCTCCCTTTACAGGCGACGAAAAAGAATAACGGAGCGGCTAAAAGAGGCCAATATATCTGAAATGCGTAGGGAGTCACTGGTCAGAGAAATAGCAAACATTGAACTTGAGCTAAAGGAATCATATAGGAGTCAGGAATCGCGGGAAGAACTAAAAGCCATAAATGAAATTGAAAGAAACCCAAAGTATATCTTTTCCTATGCCAAATCAAAGTCAAGAACAACGTTCAGTATTGGGCCCCTACTTAAACAAGATGGGTCCTACACAGATGACAGCAAGGAAATGAGTGAGCTACTCAAGTCCCAATATGACTCAGCTTTTAGCAAGCCGCTAACCAGACTGAGAGTCGAAGATCAAAATGAATTTTTTATGAGAGCGCCACAGAATTTGGTTAACACAAGCCTATCTGCTGTTATCCTGATGCCAAATGACTTCGAACAGGCGATAAATGACATGCCCATGCACTCTGCCCCAGGGCCAGACTCGTGGAACTCCGTGTTCATCAAGAACTGCAAGAAGCCCCTATCACGAGCTTTTACCATCCTATGGAGAGGGAGCATGGACACGGGGGTCGTCCCACAGTTACTAAAAACAACAGACATAGCCCCACTCCACAAAGGGAGCAGTAAAGCAATAGCAAAGAACTACAGACCGATAGCACTAACATCCCATATAAAAATCTTTGAAAGGGGCCCTAAGAAGCAAGATCGCCACCCATCTAGAAACCTATCAATTACACAACCCAGGGTAACATGAGTTTAGAGCAGGTCGTTCCTGTCTGTCTCAACTATCGGATCACTACAACAAGGTCCTAGATGCACTAGAAGACAAAGAGAATACAGATGTAATATATAGAAACTTTGCAAAAGCCTTCGACAAGTGTGACCATGGCGTAATAGCGCACAAAATGCATGCTAAAGGAATAACAGGAAAAGTTGGTAGATGGATCTGTAATTTCCTCACAAACAGAACACAAATAGTAGTAGTCAACAGAGTAAAGTCCAAGGCAGCTACAGTGAAAAGCTCTGTTCCACAAGGCACAGTACTCGCTCCCATCTTGTTTCTCATCCTCATATCTGACATAGACAAGGATGTCAGCCACAGCACCGTGTCTTCCTTTGCAGATGACACCCGAATCTGCATGACAGTGTCTTCCATTGCAGACACTGCAAGGCTTCAGGCAGACATCAACCAAATCTTTCAATGGGCTGCAGAAAATATGAAGTTCAACGATGAGAAATTTCAATTACTCCGATATGGTAAACACGAGGAAATTAAAACTTCATCAGAGTACAAAACAAATTCCGGCCACAAAATAGTGAAAAACCAACGTCAAAGACCTGGGAGTGATCATGTCGGAGGATCTCACCTTCAAGGACCATAACATTGTATCAATCGCAGCTGCTAGAAAAATGACAGGATGGATAATGAGAACCTTCAAAACTAGGGATGCCAAGCCCATGATGACACTCTTCAAGTTGCTTGTTCTATCTAGGCTGGAATATTGCTGTACACTAACAGCACCTTTCAAGGCAGGTGAAATTGCTGACCTAGAAAATGTACAGAGAACCTTCACGGCGCGCATAACGGAGATAAAACACCTCAATTACTGGGAGCGCTTGAAGTTCCTGAACCTGTATTCCCTGGAACGCAGGCAGGAGAGATACATGATTATATACACCTGGAAAATCCTAGAGGGACTAGTACCGAACTTGCACACGAAAATCACTCCCTGTGAAAGCAAAAGACTTGGCAGACGATGCAACATCCCCCCAATGAAAAGGAGGGGTGTCACTAGCACGTTAAGAGACAATACAATAAGTGTCAGGGGTCTGAGACTGATCAACTGCCTCCCAGCATACATAAGGGGGATTACCAATAGACCCCTGGCAGTCTTCAAGCTGGCACTGGACAAGCACCTAAAGTCGGTACCTGACCAGCCGGGCTGTGGCTCGTACGTTGGATTGCGTGCAACCAGCAGTAACAGCCTGGTTGATCAGGCTCTGATCCACCAGGAGGCCTGGTCACAGACCGGGCCACGGGGGCATTGACCCCCGGAACTCTCTCCAGGTAAACTCCAGGTCTCCAGGACCAGCTTGAGTCACTGGACCCCCTGTCACACAAAAAAAAAAAATGTCCAGAGAGGTCTGTTTCTGGCATCTCTTTAGCATTTGTCTGAAATGGGACATGGTTTTGTCACTGAACATGTTGCAGAGATGGCTTGTTTCAGCTTGCTCAGGGTGATATTTCTCAGCAAAAGCTTGCACCCTACTCCACATTGCACAAATATTAATCTATGAAGAAGACACCTCCTTCTCTGAAGCAAGTTCCTCAGCTGTGGTCTGTTGCTGTTCCAGATGAAGGTTTTGCAGCTGGTTAACTCTTCCCTGTGGTCCTCCACCAACTCTTCCACATCCTGGCCACTTGCCTCCAACTCCATGGACATCCCCAAAGACACACTAGATTACACAACAGGCATAGGGTCAACAGGGTCAGCCTCAAACCCTTCAAAATCCTTCTCTAGGACACCATCTGGCCACAGTTTTCTCCAAGCAGATTTCAAAGTCCTGGAAGTCACTCCCTGCCAAGCCTTACCTATAAGGCTTATGCAGTTGTAGATACTGAAGTGATTCCTCCAGAACTCTCTCAGGGTCAGTTAAGTGCCAGAGGTCACTTCAAAGCACCTTGGAAACACTGCTTTTGTGTAAAAGTTTTTTTGAAGTTTGAAATGACCTGCTGGTCCATGGGCTGGATGAGAGGAGTGGTGTTAGGAGGCAAGAACTTCACTGTTATAAAACTGAAGTCCATAGATAACTGGTCTACCAAGTTTGGAGGATGAGCAGGAGCATTGTCCAGTACCAGGAGGCACTTGAGTGGCAATTTATTTTCCTGGAGGTATTTTTTCACACTCAGGCCAAACACTTCATGGACCCAGTCAATGAAAATTTGCCTTGTGACCCATGCCTTATTGTTAGCCCTCCATATCACACATAATCTACTCTTGACGACATTGTTTTTCTTGAACACACTGGGATTTTCAGAGTGATAACACCAGTAAAAGCTTCACTTTGAAATCCCTACTAGCATTAGCACAGAACAAAAGAGTTAGCCTATCCTTCATAGGCTTGTGTCCTGGTAGTGCCTTTTCCTCCTGCATGATGTAGGTCCTCTTTGGCATTTTCTTCCAAAAGAGGCATATTTCATCACAATTGAACACTTGTTGGGGGACGAATCCTTCAACCTTTACATAGTCCTTGAATTCATGCAAAAAAATTTTTCAGCCGTACGTTTGTCTGAACTTGCAGCCTCGCCATGCCTTGCAACACTGTGTATGCCACTAAGCTCTTGAAATTGTCGAAACAACCTCTGCTGGCCTTAAATTCACTAACAGTAGCACTCATTCTAGGCATTTTCTCTATGAGATCCATGTGCAACTGCCTCGCCTTTTCACAAATGATAATCTCCGATACACTAACTCCTGTTAATTGTTTATTGTTGATCCACACCACCAACTTCTCAATATCTTTAATTGTATGTGATCTATTTTTCGTTAGCATATCTACCCTTTTCGCAACATCAGCTTCCTTGATTTCTTTTTTCTTCACCAGGATGGAACTGATGGTTAATTTGTTTTTACCATCCAGCCTGGCAAGCTGGAGCACACGCATACCACTTTCATATTTTTCGACAATTTCTTTCTTCATTTCTATCGTGTTTCTCACTTTCTTTACCAGAGGGCTGGCACTAGGGCCCATGGTTAATTATGGGCCCATGGTTAATTATGTAGCAGTCACACTCAATCAGCAAGCACAAAAAAAAAAAAATGGATTATTGTGAAATGTTTGGATGAACGCGCAGGGTAACGTTCACTCGAGGAGAAGCAAAGCCAGATTGGCGTGTGGGCAGGCAGACAAGTCTGGTATGGCGGCCAAAACTCAAGGTACTGTTCGAAACTCGAGACAAAATTTAGGCAAAGAATGTGACCAAAACTCAAAATGGTCGAAACTTGGGGCGGCCGAAACTCGAGGTTCCACTGTACCTGGGTGTTATCTTACCAGTGTGGGTCACATCCTGGGAGAGAGGATTAACGCTTTGACTGTCGAAGGGCCCAATCCTGAAGTGTCTCCTGGTGTCGCAAAATATTCGAAAAAAAAAATTATTTTTTCTTATGAAAATGTTAAGATTTTTCTGATTGTTTTAGTCCCCCCAAAAATTTTTTCCCATCAGTACTTACCGAGATATAGAGTCCTGAAGTTTGCTGAAATTGATCAGCGAGCGGCAACAGCGGCGACTGCCGCTCACCCGGTAAACTTTGATTTACTTGTATTCGATGGTTTCTTGTTTTTTTCACTATTTTATTTTTCACATAACTTTTGTGGCCTGAGACCAAATTATTGTGCAATGTTCAAATATACACTCGTTGAATGTAACACAATTATAGCAAAAACACTCGTATCATTATAATGTTGCTAAAACTTGTTTACACAAACAATGTAAACAAATGTTTATTACGATTGTTTTATAATATATGTACATATGTACAATCACTGGACACTTTCTAGAAGTGCTGCAGCTTGTGGAATTCTTTGAAACATGGGTATAAGCACAGTGGTGTCTTACACTCCTCACACATAAAACAAGTGTCTCTGCGTTTTTGTGGGCGTTTTGTGGCATGTCCACAGACAAAACACCTCTTCTGAGCATTTTTCTTGGCAGTAGTAGCAGGCAGTGGTATGGGGTAGTGATCACCAGGCCTCAGACGAGAGGACATGTGTTGATAATTTCGTGGGCGCTGGTCTATTGCAGGTGTTGTTTCTTGGTACTTGAATATTATTTGTCTGATGACTGACAAACAAAATTCACCATATTTGGGTTTCTTCTTGGTCTTCAACTTATACATATAAGCATTCAGCATGGAAACGTCAAGAAGATGGAAAAACAGTTTTATGTACCACTTATAACTCTTGCGAACACAGTCAGCAAACCCAATCTGCATGTCACATTTGTCCACTAAGTGCATATTGAGGTTGTAATCCATCACAGCTGCAGGTTTTACAATGG
The DNA here is from genome assembly GCF_038502225.1 of Cherax quadricarinatus. Taxonomy (NCBI): domain Eukaryota; kingdom Metazoa; phylum Arthropoda; class Malacostraca; order Decapoda; family Parastacidae; genus Cherax; species Cherax quadricarinatus. The sequence goes on along the minus strand of NC_091332.1, from coordinate 9,471,996 downwards.
GTTCATTGGTCTCTCTATTCTGCTTGCCAGTGTCTACCATTTTGTGTCGGTGAACTGATGTCAGCAGTGTGACATCACGGTTGTCATGCCACCGAAATGCCATGATGTCATTAGCAGCAAACACCTGCACTTCACCTCTACGACTGCCAGCATCGAACCTAGGCATGTGTTTACGATTTCTACGCACTGTGCCACACACGTCATTCGCAAGAAATCACTGAGTATAGGGCTTGTGTGCCAGTTGTCAGTATATAAAATATGCCCCTTACCAAGATATGGCTCCATCATTGTTCTAACCACATCACCAGAGATACCCAGTAACTTCCTGGTATCTTCCGTTGTTTTACCGCCAGTGTACACAATTATATCCAAAACCAGACCAGTTTTGCAATCACACAGAACAAATAACTTTATACCAAAGCGTTTCCTCTTGCTTGGTATATACTGCTTGAATGAGAGTCTTCCTTTGAACAAAATCAAAGACTCGTCAATAACAAGCTTCCTGAAGGGATAAAAATACATACAGCACTTTTGTTTCAGGTACATAAACACACGTCTGATCTTATATAACCTGTCGCTTCTGTCAGGCCTGGTTTTGTCTGAAAAGTGTAACATACGTAACAGTAACACAAATCTATTCACTGGTATAATGTCACTGAAAGCAGGGGTTGAAATCAGGTGGTCTATTGCCCAGTATGTGTTGACACTATGCTTATACACATGTGGCATAAGCATTATTATGGCAAAGAACAGATACATCTCTGCCACAGTTGTGTCCTTCCACTGGTGTAGGCGTGATCTTCGTGACAGAATAGTGTTTGCCATGGTGTACTCATAGTATGTATTGCTTTCCATGACAATAATGTCCATCAGGGGTTCATCGAAGAACAACTGAAAGCATTCCAGTTCAGTGGGATTGTTCCCAAGTGTACATGATGGCCGTATTCCACTTTGTCCTCCATCAAAGTCATGGGGATTGGGAACAAACTCGTCATCTTGCTGCCAATCCCAGATGCGGTCAGCTGGTGCGTTCTGGATATTGTAATGTGGTTGTGGTTGTGCAGGTTGTGGTTGTGGGAGTGTGGGGTCGGGCGAGGCTGGTTGTAGTTGTGCAGAGTCAACAGCGCGGGTAGTAGCGTGGCCTGCTGCTGGTGTCACATGACTCATGCCACCATCACTATCACCACCACCGCCTGCTGCCTCACTCACATCATTTATACCCATCGTAACAATATCGTCATCTTCACTATCAGGACGTGGTGTAGGGCCACGGGATGTGCTCCGAGATGTACTCCTTTTTCTTGGAAGAGCATATGGCACACTACCAGACCGCATGCGACGTCATATATACTGCCGCTTCACTGGGGAATGTTCACCCTCACTGTCACAACTAGAACTGCTTTCAATAACCTTGAAATCACTATCACTATCACTTTCACTGCTCACATCTGAGTCTTGTACACTGGCAAATAGTTTCCTCTTTCGTCCTGGTACAGGTGAACATGACTGAGCCGGCCCAGCACCAGAGGTGGAAGGTTGTGGGTCATGTGGGTTTTCATCACTAATTATGTTATCCTGGGTAATTTTCTCGGTCACACCCGCTTCAAAACCAGGGAATTCACTTTCACTGACACTATCATCACTGTTTGAGCTATCACTTGGGAACAAAAGACCTCCAATCCGCTGAGGAGTGAGGAACTTCTTACCGCGAGGCATGGTGAAAATGGACTACCAAGATGGCGTTCCCACAATGCACCGCTGAGTCCCAGATTTTTTTCACAGGGTGCACACCGACCACTGAGACCCATTCTCTCTCGTGTAGGCCTACCAGCCCTCTCCCGCTTGATTTGAAGCCGCTAGAATTTATGCGTATAGATACGTCAAACACGGTATCTCCCATGACGTATATATACGACCGCGACAGTCAAAGGGTTAAAGGACCCAAACAACACAGGCAGTTCTCGATAACCTGACTTTATTGAGTTATCTGGGGTTACTAACCCCCTGGGTTAATACGTAATTTGAATAAAATCTATAAAATTATTCTCATAAAAAGCGTGCAAGTCATACAGATTTTGCAATAAGCATTTTGGGTAGATTTAAATTAAAACTTCTGTAGACTATAAAATACATATAGTACTAGTTTTGGAGATGTATTAAATAGTTTAATACGTCTCCAAAACTAGTACATACGTATATGTGTTTTATAAACTTACTCGCCAACCTGGAAGGTTGGTGAGTTAATTTATTTAGGTACAAGTGTACACACAGTTACACATTATCATCTATAGTAACATATGTAAATTACCTAGGATAACCCCAAAAAAAGTCAGAGTTACTTATTTCCAATGTAGTCCTTGGATAACCTAATAACACCACGGTCACCAGACTGGCTTACTTCCACAGGGGGTCCTTTAATCCTTTTCTCCCCAGGATGCAGCCTACAATCAGCTAACACCCAGGATCCTGCATATTGCAAGGTGAGGAGGGGCAACATGTCTAAAGTAAAAACAAAATTTATTTTTCATAAAACAGTACGTACAGTGGAAGTTCTGGTCATGACCATAATTCGTTCCAAAACTCTGGTTGCGACCCATTTGATCATGACCTGAACCTAATTTCCCCATTGGATTACTGTATTTGTAAATACAATTAATCCATTCTAGACCCCTACTAACTGTATGTAAATTTTTTTTTAAGCACAAAAATAGTTAATTATACCATAGAATGCAGTGTAATAGTAAACTAAATGTAAAAACCTTGAATAACACTGAGAAGCCCTTGAACAACGGAGAAAACTAACATTGCACGAGTCTGTTCTAGATTCCCTATGAACCCCGTGCTGTAAACAGTTTTTTTAAGAGGTTTTGGCTGAGAAGTGAACTCCATTATTTATTGTCCAATTTATTTCATTTTTGGTGTACGTTAAGAAGCATCTTTCCATCGTACATTGCCCAAGTTTCAATAAGATAGCTCAACAAACGACAGATAAAAAGAAATATTTACCAAAAATCATATATGGCAAGCCCTAGCTTGGTACTGGCACTGCAAGAAGCTGTTTGTGCACTACCTGCTGATAAAACATTGCTAATCTGTATTTATTGTGGTCGTAATTACTGTAATTTATGAATAACTTCATAGATAATCGACGAAAACAAGCGAGCACTGAAAAAAAAAAATTGAGAAAATAAGTCACTCTGACTTTTTTGGGGTTATCTTAGGTTCTTTACACATATGCTGTGTATGATAATCTATGTAACTGTATTTGTGTATATCTGAATAAACTTATGATTCTTATACCAGAGTGCTGCGAGGGTCTTTGTTAGGTGTGCACAAACAACAGGAAGTGTGGAAAATTGGCGTGTGCAAAAAAATGGCGTGGAATGTGAAAATTGGTGTGACTGTTTCTTCGGCACCTGATTATGTGTTCATGACCAGATGCAAAAATTTGGCAAATTTTTTGGTCATGAACCAGTTTGTGTTCAAAAGCATTCGTGACCAGCAGTTCCACTGTACTGTATTACCATATACTGTACTATTCTTGTCTATCATAAATGGAAAAGCCCAGAGTTATGCAGTGCATTTCAGGCAGACTTTAAGGTACACATAAAGAGCCATCCACTGTCTTCTGTGGATATTTCTGTAAGCCTGAGGGACTGATTACCTCATCTTATACTGTCTTCACATATGTGTAGTCTTTTGTATTGAAATGATAAAAGTCACTAGTTGGCAAAACATCTTCAAATAAAAATAGCCAGGGGTTCCTTGTTTAATTCCTCGTAAGGAAACATACCCACCATTTCCACTTCAGTTCCTCAGAGATACATATATGCATAATCTATTTATAACAAAGCAATTACTGTATGTATGTTTTCTATTACAGCTACTCGTGAGGCTACAGGAAGGTGTTTGAGCAGTATGCCAACATCTTGCGTGAGAAATACCCAGAAATATCCATTCTAGGAGACAATTATCCACCTCCAGATTGGAAACTCTGGCTTGCGCAGATGCTGGTTAGTAGACTTTGAAGTGATAGGCCTTTTTAAAACCATGCTGAAAGCTTTTTCTTAACTGATTTTTTTTTGTAGCGTAGTGTAATTCATTCCAGAGCATTAATTCAAATGAAGTAGCATGTAACATGAATGAATGTTATGATTTATTGGAAAAGATGTTTAGCATTACAGTAATGTGGATTTGCATTTCAAAAATAGGTTATATAATAACTTTTTTTTTAATTTTTCCCTTTCACCAGAGTGGTGCCAAACTCCTCTTTATAGTCATGATTGTAGCTAACATTAACATGTGGGAGTGGCTTGGGCAGGAGACGCCTTCATGGTGGACATGGTTCACCACCAATAAGATTTATGCGTGTATGATGGTATTCTTCCTTTGTAATGCTGTTGAGGGGCAACTGGTGTCAACAGGTGCATTTGAAATTACTTTTAATGGTAAGTTGACAAGTGTAAATCTTATAAGAAAGTGACTAGACGTTCATTTACTTTTTTTTTTATGCTGGATAATCTTACTGTTGATATCCTGTTTGCTGAAACTGTTACCATTTATGGCTTTATCAATACAGTGGACCCCCGGTTCACGTTATTAATCCGTTCCTGAGAGCTCATCGTAAAGCAAAATTATTGGAAAGCGAATCAATTTTCCCCATAAGAAATAATGGAAATCAAATTAATCCATGCAAGACACCGAAAAGTATGAAAAAAAAAAACTTTTACCACGTGAAATATTAAGTTTAATGCAATAGAATAATTACAATAACAATAATAACAATAGAATAATCACAATAGAATAATTGACACTTACCTTTAATGAAGATCTGGTGGTGATTGATGGGATGGGAGGAGGGGAGAGTGTCGAAGTTTTTAATGTTTAGAAGGGGAATCCCCCCTCCATTAGGACTTGAGGTAGCAAGTCCTTTTCTGGGGTTACTTCCCTTCTTCTTTTAATGCCACTAGGGCCAGCTTGAGAGTCACTGGACTTCTGTCGCACAACATATCTGTCCATAGAGGCCTGTACCTCTCGTTCCTTTATGACTTTCCTAAAGTGGTTCACAACATAATCAGTGTAATAGTCACCAGCACGGCTTGCAATAGCTGTGTTAGGATGATTTTCATCCATAAAGGTTTGCAGTTCAACCCACTGTGCACACATTTCCTTAATTTTTGAAGTAGGCACAATGGATGCCACAACTGGCATAGGCTTCTCAGGGTTAGCCCCAAACCCTTCAAAATCTTTCTTAATTTCCATACTAATTCTCACCCTTTTTACCACAGGGTTGGCACTAGAAGCTTTCTTGGGGCCCGTGGTGACTTATTTTCCAGAAACAAGCACCAAAAACAGTGATAATATGGATAATATGGAATGTACCGAAATATGGAATGTACCGAATGTATTGAATGTATCCTTAGATGCACGCACACTGGCTGGCTTGTAAACACTGGAACACACGGGGCAGTTCAGGCCACACGTGGACACGTCTCGTATGAATCGTATCACATACCGGGTTTTGTAACGGGAACCGAGGCAAATTTTTTGCAATATAATGCTTCGGATACCGGATTTATCAGATACCGATGACTTCGCGAACCGGGGGTCCACTGTACTATACATGTATCTCCTTTTCTATGTAAATTATGAAAATGCATACAGGAAGTTTTATATTTGCTTGTGAAGTGCAGTATTTATTTTTTTATTGTACTAAGTGTCAGAATTGAGCATTACTTCTTACTGTACAGTATATAGGCACATGATAGTTACTACTGCACATATCTTTGAGTACAATTTTATTTAAAAAAATAACGTAATAGGTAAGTCAAATATACTGATTAAAATTTTTATCTACAGTGATTTGCATTGTATCAGTGAGGTATTTACTTTATTAAAGATTAGGCTCTGCCTGTGTTTCGGACAGCTGAATGCACTATTTAAGTTGTTAATGTTTTATTGTATATGTCATACCATAGTTTTGAACCAAAGAAAGAACAGTTGTGTTTATTTAATAAAGACTTTATCAACCAGCAACTGGATATTTACAATGCAAATGTAATACCTGATTCTGCTTCAAAATAATAGTTGGCAGTAGATTCTGGCATTAGCTTAGATTTGAATTATTAATGTTTTAAACAACAGCCTACATGCTCGTACAACTATACTGGGTTTTAATACCAAAAATATTTCATCCTGTTACCATAATTGTAATTTCAGTTGGACAGTTATAGTAACTCTCACACATTACCATTACAGATGTGCCTGTTTGGTCCAAACTGGAAACGGGTCGTATTCCCCAGCCTCCAGAACTCTTCCAAATCATTGACAACCATGTACGCTTCAACCAAAACACAAACACTTGGAGTGATAACATTTAATCTAAGGTAGGTTATATAACTGGGTGTCATTTCATGACATTTTTAATAGTTACTTTATAGCTTGCTATTATTTAACATGGTTACTGATGATACTATGCTTTTGGGAGGTTCTAAAGAGAAGTTGCAAAGGTTAGGGGATGAGTTTGCAAGGGTGTGTCAAGAAAGTCGAAAGTGAACATAGATAAGAGTAAAATGATTGGGGTATCAAACAAGTTAGGTAAAGAAAAATTGGATATCACATTGGAGGGAATGAGTATGGAAGAAGTGAATGTGTTCACATATTTGGGAGTAGATTTGTCAGCAGATGGGTTTATGAAGGATGAGTTTAACCATAGAATTGATGAAGGAAAAAAGGCGAGTGGTGCATTGTAGTATCTGTGGAGACAAAACACATTAACCACGGAGGCAAAGAAGGGAATGTACGAAAGTATAGTGGTACCAACACTCTTATATGGGTGTGAATGCTGCAACAAGAAAGAGACCGGAGGCAGTGGAAATGTCGTGTCTAAGGGCAATGTGTAGTGTAAATGTTAGGCAGAGAATTCATATTGTGGAAATTAGGAGGTGTGGAGTTACTAAAAGTATTATTCAGAGGGCTGAAGAGGGGTTATTGAGATGGTTTGGGCATTTAGAGAGGATGGAGCAAAATAGCGTTGTCCTAGGAAAGGATGGAGGGAGGGGGTAAGAGAGGTTCTGTGTGCAAGGGGCCTGGATGTGCAGCAGGCACATGTGAGCGTGTTAGATAGGAGTGAATGGAGATGAATGGTTTGTGGGACCTGACGAGCTGTTGGAGTGTGAGCAGGGCAATATTTTGTGAATTGATTCAGGGAAACCAGTTAACTGGACTTGAGTCCTGGAGGTGGGAGGTACAATGCCTGCACTTTACAGGAGGGGTTTGGGATACAGTGGAACCTCAGTTTTCGTCATTAATTTGTTTCAGAAAGACTGACAAAAACTGAATTTGACGAAAACTGAAGCAATATTTCCCATAAGAAATAATGTAAATCCAATTAATCTGTTCTAGATACCCATAAGTATTAACAAAAAATACATTTTGTAGAGAATAACTATAGTTTTACATACAGAAAACAATGAGAAATAAATATAAAGGACTAATGAAATGGATAAATGAACATTTAGTATCACTTTTACCTTTATTGAAGACTTGTTGGCATATGGAAGATGCAAGGAGGGGAGAGGGATGAGGAGAGGTTATTGGTTGGAAGGAGGATCCCCCTCCATAAGGACTTCAGGTATCAAGTCCTTATGTGGGTTACTTCCCTTTTTAGTCTTTTACTGGCACTGGACCCCTGTCGCACAAAAAATCTGACCAGAGAGGTCTGTTTCTGGTGTCTCTTTAAGATTTGCCTAAAATGGGAAAAGGCATTGTCAATGACCATGTTGCAGACATGGCTTGCAACAGCTTTGATAGGGTAATATTTCTCCACAAAACTTTGCAACTTGCTCCACTTTGCACACATGTCCTTAATCACTGAAGAAGGCACATTCTCCCCTCTCTCTTTCTTCTCCTCTGAAGCAGTTTCAACAGATGTGATCTGTTGCTGTTCCAGTTGAAGGTGTTGCAGCTTTTCAGTAGTTAGCTCTTTCCTGTGGTTGTCCACCAACTCTTTCACATCCTGGCCACTCACATCCAACTCCTTACTTTGCTGCAAGTTCTTTCTTGAATTCTATCGTGTTTCTCATCTTAGTTTGGCCCCATGGTGGCTTATTTAGCAGTTGCACTCAATAAACATGCACAAAAAACACTGGATTATTATGAAATGTTTTGGATGAACGAACAGGGTAATGCTCACTCGACAAGAAACAAAACCAGACTGACTCAGAATGCATGGGATGCTTTGTGTGGGAGCGGGCAGGCGGACACATTCGGTAGAGCATTTGTAGCCTTGAACAACAGAAAAACCACACACTGACAGTGAACAACAATTGCCTTATCAATTTTATTTGTGTAAGATTTGGAGTCCTTATAAAAAAAGTTGTTCAGCTTTTTTGGGGGTCCCAGGAACGTAACCGTATTTTCCCATAAGTTCTTCAGTTCCTTTAACACAGATTCATCTAACACTGCATTTTCAGGAACCTAACCACTGTCTTAACCCTTTCACTGTCAGCGCCGTAATATTATGGCTTGGTACCGTAATATTATGCCAAAATTCTAGCGGTTTCCAATCTAGCAGAAGAGAGTTGGTAGGCCTATATACGAGAGAATGGGTCTGAGTGGTCAATGTGTGCAGTATAAAAAAAAATCCTGCAGCAAGCAGTGCATGAGGGAAAAAAAAAACCTTGACCATGTTTTTGGTTTAAAACAATGACTGTGATGTATTTTTGTATGGTATTTATGGTTGTATTCTCATTTTCTTGGTCTCATTTGATAGAATGGAAGATATTTTAAAGAAATAGAGATGATTTTGAATGGTTTACAGACTAAGAGTACCTTGAAATTGAACTCAAAGTAGTGGAAATGTTTGATTTTTGCCGATGTTCAAGAGTAAACAGATGACATCACGCGTCCAATACACGTCAACTGGTGGGTCTAATATGGTTTCATAAATGTGCTGATATTATTTATACCATTTTTGCAATAATGCAGTAGTCTGCATAACAGTAAATCATCTGCTTTTTGTGTGAATGAAAATTCAAAATGGAAAGCAAGCATAGTATAAGAGGGGCATGGAGACATGACTAATGAACAGGGAAAATGTTATTTTGCTAGGAATGTTTATATTGTTAATTGTGGACCCTGTTATGAAATTGGCCTTACTTGAATTGTGTGTGAAATTGGCCAAATTACCAATTTCTGATCACTTTGTTGGGTAGTTGAAATTGATATAAATGGAGTTCTAGTGAAATAGCTATGAGTTTGGTCAACTGGAACAGTGGAATTGACTGAAAATAGGGCTCAAAGTGAGCGAAAGCGCCGAGACGTAAATGTCGCCGAGACTGCTAAATTCGTGAAGCACAATTCCGTAAGTTTTCCATCAAATTTCGTATTTTTGGTGTCATTACAATCGGGAAAAGATTCTCTATCATTTCATAAGTTTTTTTTTTTTTAATTCTTCGACACTGAGAGGCAAGCTTGTGAGCAGGGGTTTAGACAGTGAAAGGGTTAATTGATCATCTACTTTAGTAATTTATTTAGGAGGAAGGGTTACTAGTCCCTTGCTCCTGGCACTTTAATTGCCTCTTAGAACACGCATGGCTTATGGAAGGAGGATACTTCCCCAGTTCCCCATGAAGAAATATAATGTGTGTTAATGCTTTAGGTTCGAATCTTGTGAACTCAGACAAGGGAGATGCAAGTGTATGGATCCAGCTGTGCTGTCAGGCATAATAATAATAATAATAATCTAATTCTGCAAGTACAGGAGGGCCCCGTTTGTACAGCTCTTAGATTACTGGCCCCACACAACACGTGAAAATCACTGGTAGATGGAAAAGAGAGGTTTTTCATTATCAAATGCGTCTAAAATACCAGGTAACGTGTTTTCACTATCACATACAGTGGAACCTCGGCTTACGAATGCCCCACCATGCGAATTTTTCAGGATACGAACCGTCGTTTGGTCGATTTTTTGCTTGTGGATACGAACTTCCCCCTCAAGGGAGGTTCCTTCAATAAATAAATAAATAAAATATTTATTTCTTTGTTAAGGTTACAATGTGTGTTTACACATAATATGATTGGAGCAAAGAAAGCCACTATCATGCCGAGGCATTTCAGGGAGACTTAACCTAATACATGTACTTATAGACTGCTAAGTCTAGACAGGTGAAAAAGTGGTTACCAATGTTTTGGTGATGGTGGTGCCAACTACTGGCAGCCTTTTGAAGTTTCTCCTTACTGTTATTATTATTACTATTATTATGATTATTATTATTACTATTACATTGTATTATTATTATAATTATTATCATTATTATTATTATGTACGTGGTGATGGGCTCTTGATCTACGGAATTAGATCTGTGCTTCAGTTCCCTAAATTAATAATAATAATTATAATGTGTATGTATTAATAAGTAGTAGGTTGGTAGACAGCAACCACCCAGGGACGTACTACTGTCCTGCCAAGTGAGTGTAAAACGAAAGCCTGTAATTGTTTTACATGATGGTAGGATTGCTGGTGTCTTTTGTCTGTCTCATAAATATGCAAGATTACAGGCATGTCTTGCTACTTCTACTTACACTTAGGTCACACTACACATACATGTACACGTTTATTTATACACACTCATCTGAGTTTTCTTTGATTTTATCTTAATAGTTCTTGGTCTTATTACTTTTCCTTTTATATCCATGGGGAAGTGGAATAAGAATCTTTCCTCCGTAAGCCATGCGTGTTGTAAAAGTCAACTAAAATGCCAGGAACAATGGGCTAGTAACCCCTTTTCCTGTAAAGATTACTAAAAAGAATAAGAAGGAGAAATTGTCAAAGTGGGAAGTCTGAATGTGCGTGGATGTTGTGCAAATGATAAGAAAGAGATGATTGTGGATGTTATGAATGAGAAGAAACTGGATGTCCTGGCTTTAAGTGAAACAAAGCTGAAGGGGGTGGGAGAGTTTCAATGGAGCGGAATAAATGGGATTAGGTCAGGGGTTTCAAATAGAGTTAGAGCTTAAGAAGGAGTAGCAATAATGTTGAAGGATAAGTTATGGCAGGAAAAGAGGGACTACAAATGTATAAATTCAAGGATTATGTGGAGTAAAATAAAGATTGGATGTGAAAAGTGGGTTATAGTGTGTATGCACCTGGAGAAGAGAGAAGTGTAGAGGAGAGAGAGAGATTCTGGGAAATGTTGAGTGAATGCATGGGGAGTTTTGAATCAAGTGTGAGAGTAATGGTGGTTGGGGATTTCAATGCTAAAGTGGGTAAAAATGTTATGGAGGGAGTAGTAGGTAAATTTGGGGTGCCAGGGGTAAATGTAAATGGGGAGCCTTTAATTGAGCTATGTGTAGAAAGAAATTTGGTAATAAGTAATACATATTTTATGAAAAAGAGGATAAATAAATATACAAGGTATGATGTAGCACGTAATGAAAGTAGTTTGTTAGATTATGTATTGGTGGATAAAAGATTGATGGATAGGCTCCAGGATGTACATGTTTATAGAGGGGCAACTGATATATCGGATCATTATTTAGTTGTAGCTAAAGTTAGAGTAAGAGGTAGATGGGAAAAGAGGAAGGTGACAACAAGAAGTAAGAGGGAGGTGAAAGTGTATAAACTAAGGGAGGAGGAAGTTCGGGCGAGATATAAGCGACTATTGGCAGAAAGGTGGGCTAGTGCAAAGATGAGTAGTGGGGGGGTTGAAGAGGGTTGGAATAGTTTTAAAAATGCAGTATTAGAATGTGGGGCAGAAGTTTGTGGTTATAGGAGGGTGGGGGCAGGAGGGAAGAGGAGTGATTGGTGGAATGATGAAGTAAAGGGTGTGATAAAAGAGAAAAAGGTAGCTTATGAGAGGTTTTTACAAAGCAGAAGTGTTATAAGAAGAGCAGAGTATATGGAGAGTAAAAGAAAGGTGAAGAGAGTGGTGAGAGAGTGCAAAAGGAGAGCAGATGAAAGAGTGGGAGAGGCACTGTCAAGAAATTTTAATGAAAATAAGAAAAAATTTTGGAGTGAGTTAAACAAGTTAAGAAAGCCTAGGGAAAGTATGGATTTGTCAGTTAAAAACAGAGTAGGGGAGTTAGTAGATGGGGAGAGGGAGGTATTAGGTAGATGGCGAGAATATTTTGAGGAACTTTCAAATGTTGAGGAAGAAAGGGAGGCAGTAATTTCATGCACTGGCCAGGGAGGTATACCATCTTTTAGGAGTGAAGAAGAGCAGAATGTAAGTGTGGTGGAGGTACGTGAGGCATTACGTAGAATGAAAGGGGGTAAAGCAGCTGGAACTGATGGGATCATGACAGAAATGTTAAAAGCACGGGGGGATATAGTGTTGGAGTGGTTGGTACTTTTGTTTAATAAATGTATGAAAGAGGGGAAGGTACCTAGGGATTGGCGGAGAGCATGTATAGTCCCTTTATATAAATGGAAAGGGGACAAAAGAGATAGTAAAAATTATAGAGGAATAAGTTTATTGAGTATACCAGGAACAGTATTTAGATAAATGTAGGGAAGTTTTTATTGCATTTATGGATTTAGAAAAGGCATATGAAAGAGTGGATAGAGGAGCAATGTGGCAGATGTTGCAAGTATATGGAATAGGTGGTAAGTTACTAAATGATGTAAAGAGCTTTTATGAGGATAGTGAGGCTCAGGTTAGGGTGTGTAGAAGAGAGGGAGATTACTTCCCGGTAAAAGTAGGTCTTAGACAGGGATGTGTAATGTCACCATGGTTGTTTAATATATTTATAGATGGGGTTGTAAAAGAAGTAAATGCTAGGGTGTTCGGGAGAGGGGTGGGATTAAATTATGGGGAATCAAATTCAAAATGGGAATTGACACAGTTACTTTTTGCTGATGATACTATGCTTATGGGAGATTCTAAAGAAAAATTGCAAAGGTTAGTGGATGAGTTTGAGAATGTGTGTAAAGGTAGAAAGTTGAAAGTGAACATAGAAAAGAGTAAGGTGATGAGGGTATCAAATGATTTAGATAAAGAAAAATTGGATATCAAATTGGGGAGGAGTATGGAAGAAGTGAATGTTTTCTGATACTTGGGAGTTGACGTGTTGGCGGATGGCTTTATGAAGGATGAGGTTAATCATAGAATTGATGAGGGAAAAAAGGTGAGTGGTGCGTTGAGGTATATGTGGAGTCAAAAAACGTTATCTATGGAGGCAAAGAAGGGAATGTATGAAAGTATAGTAGTACCAACACACTTATATGGATGTGAAGCTTGGGTGGTAAATGCAGCAGCGAGGAGACGGTTGGAGGCAGTGGAGATGTCCTGTCTAAGGGCAATGTGTGGTGTAAATATTATACAGAAAATTCGGAGTGTGGAAATTAGGAGAAGGTGTGGAGTTAATAAAAGTATTAGTCAGAGGGCAGAAGAGGGGTTGTTGAGGTGGTTTGGTCATTTAGAGAGAATGGATCAAAGTAGAATGACATGGAAAACATATAAATCTATAGGGGAAGGAAGGAGGGGTAGGGGTCGTCCTCGAAAGGGTTGGAAAGAGGGGGTAAAGGAGGTTTTGTGGGCGAGGGGCTTGGACTTCCAGTAAGCGTGCATGAGCATGTTAGATAGGAGTGAATGGAGACGAATGATACTTGGGACCTGACGATCTGTTGGAGTGTGAGCAGGGTAATATTTAGTGAGGGGATTCAGGGAAACCGGTTATTTTCATATAGTCGGACTTGAGTCCTGGAAATGGGAAGTACAATGCCTGCACTTTAAAGGAGGAGTTTGGGATATTGGCAGTTTGGAGGGATATGTTGTGTATCTTTATACGTATATGCTTCTAAACTGTTGTATTCTGAGCACCTCTGCAAAAGCAGTGATAATGTGTGAGTGTGGTGAAAGTGTTGAATGATGATGAAAGTATTTTCTTTTTGGGGATTTTCTTTCTTTTTTGGGTCACCCTGCCTCGGTGGGAGACGGCCGAAATAATTATTATAATAATAATAATACAATATATAATAGTAATTTTTTTTTTTGTGCCAAATGCTTCAAAATACAAATTGGTAACCCTCTGGGTGGCTATAGGTACAGCTGCTATGACCACAGCTAATTCAGTGCCGACCAAGCGTCAAAAGGAAGAGGAAGTGTGCTGCTCGGAGTGACCGCAGCAGACCTTGGGATGCATAATTTTGTCTTGTATAAATTTCTTACACAATGCCTCACTCATAGAGATAGTATTTGTGTACAATCAGCAAGAAGCTCAGGAAGCGATTAGAAACTATGAAGAAAGCTAAAGAAACGAAGAAGGCAGCAGAATAGTGGGGCAGCTGGCCGCTGCCACTAGTCATAGATAAACACAAGCTAGGTGTGAGGTTATGGACTGGGAAGATACTAAAGTGGGAGAGTAAATGGCAGATGCTTTCTGCCATCACTTGCCATATTTTAGCTTATTTTATTCAGTCTAGAGTACGTATATATATGTATCATGTTTCTGTGTTATTAATATTGTTTATTATGTCATATTAAATAAATTGATAGATAACTAAGCTGTAGAGTTGATATTAGCATTATTTTGTCATGCCTCCTAAGAGGCTGGAATGGATTAATTGCATTTCAATTAATTTAAATGGGGAAAACTGACTCAACATACGAACAAATCAGGATACGAACAGGGTCACGGAACGGATTAAATTCGTAAGCCGAGGTTCCACTGTATTAAGTTTTCAGTACAGCTAGGCATAAAGAAACAGGTAAAGTAAAATAGATACCAAGTACATACAATACTTGCCTTAAAATATGATGCCAGTCTCCCTACCCTTACACAACTTGTGCGAAAACAATGGAATAGAGGTAAGAGCACCAGTGGCTAAGTTGAAAGCCAGCAAAAATGTGGAACACCAAAAAGTGCTGAATATGCAGGGCTCTCCCAATCATGATGCAGACCTAGCTGACATCATTGTACAGTGGACCCCCGCATAACGATCACCTCCGAATGCGACCAATTATGTAAGTGCGTTTGTACGTGTATGTTTGGGGGTCTGAAATGGACTAATCTACTTTACAATATTCCTTATGGGAACAAATTCGGTCAGTACATACTGGCACCTGAACATACTTCTGGAGTGAAAAAATATCGTTAACCGGGGGTCCACTGTATATAGAAATCCCTCTGGTTATGCAGCAAATTTCAGGCAACATAGGTTAATCTTATTCTCCAGAATGTTATATCTCAAATTTTTAATTACAACCTCTAACAAAGTTCCTCTAGGAGGATAATAACTCCAAATTATTTTAACTCCAGGGACCACTGTATAGTGTTTTGAGAATAAATGTATTAATTGACAAAGTAAATCACAATAGAGGTAGGTAAAGGAAGTTCCTAGCACATCAATGTATCGAACAATTGGAATATATCGGACTACAGTGGTGCTGACTCTTTAAACAAGTGTGGAAACAGTCTTTGTGTAATAAATAACAAAAAAAAAAAATCTGCTGCCGCCGCCACCACCACCCGCCGCCGCCTATATATATATATATATACCCCTCCATCTCTCCTTTTCATTAGTGTAACTGTAAATGGTCCAAGTCAGACCGAAACGTCGTTGTGAGCTCCTCTCTTCTATGTGCGGGTTATTTGTGTTTTGTGTGATAGACCAAGGATCTCTTTTGAGATCAGGGTTAGTTGTAAATTACCTATTTGTAACTACAGGAGCAGAGATATGATTGTTGTATCACCTCTTCATTAATGTGTATAACCTCATCTTTCAATTTATTCCATTTCTCTACCAATATTTGCAAAGAAAAATTTCACTGGTATCTCTTGGGATTCATTTTTTCTTAATACATCTGTGGCCTCTTGTTATCTCCATTGAAGGTACTTAAAAAGCTTCAGTTATTCTTTAATATATTTTATAATTTCAAATGTTATTATATATCCTCTTTTTTCCTATCAACCATCCTGGGCAACTTTAGTGTTTCAGCCTTTTACCATCTCATGTTTTTAGCTCTGTGATCCATTTTGTAGCTCCTTTGAACTTTTTCTGTTTGATCCAATTGTTCTAGGTGTGAACAGTACTTACGTAAGGCTTTTTCAGCATCACTCCATCCATATACAGTGGTCCCTCGTTTTTTGTAATTAATCCGTTCCTGTAAGTGTGACTATTATCGAAATTGACGATTTTCGAATCCATTTTCCCCATAAGAAGTAATGTAAATCCATTTAATTCGTTCCAGACACCCAGAAGTATCAACAATTTTTTTTTTACCTTAAAGGCAGATTTACATGCACAAAAGAATGAACATTCAACATGACAGTTACCTTTATTGAAGGCTGTTGTTAATGAATGGAAGACAGGAAGGAGGAGAGAGGGAAGAGAGGTTATTGTTTGGAAGGGAAATCCCCTTCCATAAGGACTCTAGGTCACTTCAGGGGTCACTTCCCTAGCTTAAATATAGATTTACATGCAGAAAAGAATGCCAAATAAATGTAAAGCACTAATTAAATGTATAAATGAACATTGGTAATAGGGGTAGTTGATGAGTGGAACGGTCTGCCAAGTAGGGTGATCGAAGCTGAAACATTGGATAGTTTCAAATTTAGGTTGGATAAATACATGAGTGAGAGGGGTTGGTTTGAATCGGGCTTGCACATGAGTAAATAGGTTTATCAAAGCTTGGGTAGTGGAAACAAACACATATGCAGTTTAATGTGATCCTTTATTGACAACGTTTCGCCCACACAGTGGGCTTTTTCAAGTCACAAACAGATCAACCTGGGATGGAAGGTACATGAGTATTTATAGTCAGGTTCAGAATGTTGAGGTCAGGTGGAGAATGCTGCATCTGATGATCTACCGGGTGGGGTTATAGAGTCTAAAATCTTGGGTAGCTTGGCAGGGGTATTGGATAAGTTGTGAGCAGACCTTCTGCAGTGTTCTATGTTCTTATGTGGGATAGCGATGAAGAAGTTTCTTGGCAAGTGGTTCAGCTATGTTATAGAAGCCATTGTTCTGGTTGAAATTGTTGGTTATAGAGATAAGCAATGATTCCAGGATTCTTCGGTATTGAGTGTTGTCTTCTGTGGCGATAAATCTTGAGTTTCTGTAGTTAATTAAATGGTTGTGTGAATTGCAATGTTGTACACAGGCATTCCTTGTATCGTCAGGCCTGCTTGCATATTGGTGTTTTGAAATACGTGTTTGGAGGTCTCTTGATGTTTCGTCCATGTATAATTTGTTGCAGTCATTACAAGGGATTATGTATACCCCTGCAGAGGATGGAAGTTTGTCCTGTCTACTACTGGTGATGTCCTTGATGGTCGTGGTTGTGGAGGTAGATACTTGGAATGATGTATTGGAAAAGATGTTGGAAACATGTTTGGCAATGGAGTTGGTGGGGAGGACTATGTATCTCTTCTCGGCAGTGTCTTCTCTGGGTGTGTTGAAGATGTTTAATGCCCGCCGTCTGCAGTCTCTGATGAAGTGACGAGGATAGTGGAGTTTAGAAAATACTTGTTCAATTATAGTGCATTCTTCCTCCAGGAACTCATTGCTGCAGATTCTGAGTGCACGCAGGAAGAAGCCTATAAAGGATCACATTAAGGATCACAATAAAGGATCACATTAAACTGCATATGTGTTTGTTTCCATTGTGTCGGTATTTTATACCATTTATTTTCAGCTTGGGTAGTAGTTATGCTGTTTGTAGGTTGGATTTGTGAAGGACCTGCCTAGTATGGGCCAACAGGCCTATTGCAGTGTTTCTCCTTTCTTACGTTCTAAAAGCTATGGCTTGGGTAGTTTCAAATTTAGGTTGGATAAATACATGAGTGAGAGGGGTTGGATTTGAGTCAGACTTGCACCTGAGCTTATTGCTTGGGTAGCATTTGTTCTGTTAGTGGGTTGGATTTGTGAAGGACCTGCTTAGTATGGGCCAGCAGGCCTGTTGCTGTGTTCCTCCTTTCTTAAGTTCTTATGTTCTTATTTAACTTCACACTTACCTTTATTGAAGACTTGGTTGTGTGGGGGAGGGATGGTGAGTTTATTGTTGGAGAATGACACTAATATCAACTCTACAGCTTATTTATCTATCACAATTCAACTAATATGACGTAATAAACAATACTAATAACATAGAAACGTGGAAAATACTCTAGAATGAATAAAATAAGTCATCATGTATGTCACAAGGTGTTGTGTTGTTGTTGGGTGTATAAGGGCCACTGAGAGTAAGCTGTCCATAATGGTGGTGAAGCAGCAGCTGAGGCAGCGGTGTTTCCTGTAGCCCTATATAACTCCAACAACATTGGAGGAGTTGGTAGAATTGCTGAATTACTGAAGAAGGCACCCTCTACCACCATCACTACCATATTCTACCACTATTACAACTGCTACCACCATCACTACCACTATTACAACTGCTACCACCATCACTACCACTATTACAACTGCTACCACCATCACTACCACCCTATACCACCATCAACCACTATCACAACTGCTTCCACTCTACCACCGCCACCTTCGTATTTTTCTACAAACTTTTTCTTAAATTACGTGTGTTTCTCGCATTCTTTACCAAAGGGCTGGCACTAGAAGCTTTCTTTGGAACCATGGTGACTTATTTAGCAGTTGCAAGCACTAAAACGAATGAAATATTATGAAATGTATCATATGAGCTCGTGGGATCATCCTCACTCACTGATAAACAATGGCACACTGGCTGGGAATGGAGTGTGAGGCGGCTCAGGGCTGTATGTACATGTCCCAGACGAATGACTCTTTGCGAGTCAAACGACAATTCACGAGCCAGTGTTTTGACGAAAACGTTACGATTTTCAAAAAATTACGACTATCGAGCCTTACGATTATCAAGGGACCACTGTATTTAAAAGCTATTTATGCTTAGCCTGAGTAGCATATGCATTTCTCATAATTTCACACATGATCTAGTGACAATCTTTTATTAATAACTTCTAGATCCCTTTCCTTTTATGATACTCCCAGTAGTTGATAATCTATATTCTACGTGATGTGTTTTTGCTTTCTCCAGTTTAAATTGTTATGCTAAAACTGTAATGTTATTCAAAGACTGAATTGAGGAATATACAAGACCAGTTGTACGAAAGATGTACGTAATTCAAAGAGGGGATATTGAGATGAGGTGATTCAATCTTGTAGGGTAAATGGTTGTTTAAGTCTGAGATGGAAGGTGGTTTATATATGTATATCTGATGATTAGTTGAAGGGAGAATATGGATCTTCAGAAGGTACAAAGATGAGATTCTTAGACTGGAGTTAGTGAAGGAAAATGATCTTTGGGATTTGATGTTTTAGACCGAGAAAGGCAATACAAAAAAAAAAAGGGGGTGGGGGAGAGGAGAGGAAATGTATTCAACATCTCTCATTCAGTAGCTTTCTTGCCAAAGTATAGACATCACATTTCAAATGACCCTCTGAGCTGCAATATCCCCACCCTTTATTTATCGTAGTTTTTGTCCCTTTCTTCACGTTTCTGACTCTTGTTCACATGTAAATATTTAATGACTTATGAGGTATGAGAGAGAGAGACAGGAGACCAGACTGGTAAATTTTCATTCAGTTTGAAAAGTTAATAATCAGGGAGGCCCTCAGTCCCAACCATTTTGGACTAAATACACAAGTAGAAATGCATGTTCAGAAATTAAGACTGAAAATTAAGTTGGAAAGAAAGAGTATGGAGGAAGTGAATATTTTTAGACATCGTACTTTGGAGTAGATGTCTACAGATAAAATAAATAACAGGAATGAGAGAAAGAAAGCTGAAATTTTGTTTCAAGTATGGTCTTTGTAGCAATTAGGAGTTTGGAGACTGGAAATGTTTTCTTTAACCCTTTGACTGTCGCGGCCATATATTTACGTCTTACGAGGTACCGTGTTTGACGTATATATACTCATAAATTCTAGCGGCTTCAAATCAAGAAGGAGAAAGCTGGTAGGCCCACATGTGAGAGAATGGGTCTGTGTGGTCAGTGTGCACCATATAAAAAAAATCCTGGAGCACGCAGTGCATAATGAGAAACAAAAACTCCAACCGTTTTTTTTTTTTAATTAAAATGCCGACTTTGTGATCTATTTTCGTATAGTAGTTATGGTTGTATTCTCGTTTTCTTGGTTTTATTTGATAGAATGGAAAACATATTATAGAAATAGAGGTGATTTTGATTGATTTTACTATAAAAAGAACCTGGAAATGGAGCTCAAAGTAGGGAAAATGTTTGATTTTTGCCAATGTTCAAAAGTAAACAAATGATGTCATTGTCCAATAAATGTCCAACTAGCCATTCTAATATGCAGTCATGAATGGGTTGATGTTATTTACACAATTATTACAGTATTGCAGGAGTCTGCATAATAGTAAATCTTCTATTTTTTTTTTTTTTTTTTTTGAATAAAAATTCAAAATAGAAAGCAAGAGTAATATCAGAGGGGCCTGGAGACATGACTGATGAACAAAGAAAATGTTATTTTAGAGCCAGGAATGTCTGCATTGTTCATTCTGGACCTTATTTTGAAATTTTCATATTTTTTAATTTTCATGAAATTGGCCAAATTGCCAATTTCTGACCACTTTATTGAGTAGTTGAAATTGGTAAATGGGCAGTTTCTTGAACTCAATCGATAGCAAAAATGGAGTTCTAAAGAAATAGCTATGAGTTTGGTCGACTGGAACAATGGAATTAGCCGAAAATAGGGCTCAAAGTGGGCAAAATCGCCGAGGTCGCTAACTTCGCGAGAGCGTAATTCCGTCAGTTTTCCATCAAATTTCGTTTTTTTTTGTGTCATTACAATCGGGAAAAGATTCTCTTATCATTTCATAAGAAAAAAATAATTTTTTTTTTTTTTTTTTTTAAATTTTGCGACACCAGGAGACACCTCAGGATTGGGGGTTGCGACAGTCAAGGGGTTAAGGTCAGTATATGGTGTGAGGTTTATGTAAATTAGATGGTGTAATGGTATAAAACTTCAAATTCAAAGAGTAGTAGAGAAGTTAAGATGGTTTGGTCAGGTTATGCAGAAAAGTGGAGTAATATAAGATAATTAACAGGGTGTATAAATCTGGGCTAAATGGAATGGGGTTTAGATGTCAAAGTTAGGACTAAAAAGAGGATATGGAAAAGGTGTAGGGTAACTAGTTAGGACTTGAACATCCAGTGGCATACAAGTGTTAGATTGGAGTGCAGGCAAGTGGTGTTTAAGATTAAAGAAGCTGTTGTAATCCAGGCACAGTAAAATCTACAAAGGGGTTCAGGAGTTTAATTATAGTGGTTGGAAGTATAATGCCTGTAGCTTGGTATTCTTGTTGCAGATCATTTGAGCATGTCTGGAAAGATAGCTAGGAAGCCAGTGAATGTGTTTCCTTCTTAGAGGCACTGCCTCAAAAGTCTGTAAAGAGATGAGATGTCTGAGAGGACTCAAAGTTTCAGGGATATGAATAAGACTATAATATAATTAATTACCTTTTTAAATCTTTCCTTCATGAAAACTTAAAAGTTATTTATAAGAACTTTAATAAAAAGAGAAATAGTATGTTGCTTGATATCAACTTTTCTGCTTCTATATTTTCAGCTGAAATTAAGGAAGCCATCAGCACTAGAAGAAAGCCTTTGACCTGTGATGCCTAGCCTCTTAATTAGAAAAATATTTTGGAAAGATCCATTTGGCATCTGGCTCTAATGCTATTTTAATTAGCTCCTGGTTGTAAATTAAGAGATTTGTACGTTATTTAATAAAGATGTTAAATATGTAAGGAACTGATCATAGAACCTGTGCCCCTTGTCATATTTATATCAGACTCATTACTCGATGCTTCTGTCTAAACTGCATACACTTTCTACGTAATGAAGGCCACTGTTGAAAGCACATGAGTGTTGACATTGGCCGGATGCTTTCTTGTAAAAAGTTTCTGCAGTAAAATAGACATTGAGTGTAATGCTGACTTTTGATAATGCTGTATGTATCTTTTGTGTTTATACAGTAAAAGTTTGTCAAATAGAAATATTATGTTTGGATTATTCAGATGTTGATAATTTTCTTTAAGTACACTATTTATATGTATACTCAGACTATTTGCTTTGTGTAGATAATGTAAATTTTTTAAAGGTATTTCAAATGGTATTTGATTCTAACCATGTCAGTAAAATGATTTATATTGTATTGTAAAGTCTTGTTCCTAAAATGATGAGTGAAAATATATATCTATATGAAGAGTGTAACATAAATACGTATTGAACTTGCTGGTGCATATAAAAAGCATTAAATTACTAGACATTATCACTTGTTAATGTTATTTATAATAGAGCTCCTATGTTTATCAAGAAATTCTATTTTGGACCTTTTATCTTTAATAGATACTTTAGATTTGTGAAGCACTATAGAATCCAAGTTCTCTAGTCTGCAGAATTTCTTGTACATTCCCTACATTTTTCCTATAAAATACTACTGAAACAAAGTGGAACCACTATTGGTTTCATTACAGATTTGTCTATTTTCCACTGTAGACTTTTAATTTTTTGTTAATAAACCTTACTATTAAAACATGAATGCTTTTCTATTGCAACTAAACCTATCTCACCAACTTTATATCAAGCCACTGTTGCATGACCTGTACTTGGTTCTATAGTATACACGGATTTGTGTACATGTCAGATGTGACAAGGCCAAGGCTTGCAACTGTTTTTGCTCATTCAGTACAACTCTAGAAACAGTATCCAGGTTTACTTTCTGTTTTGGATATTGCTTTGTGAACTGCATTGAATGAGTTAAGCTGCATGGTCCTCACACACTGTGGCTTGGCCATGTCTGTTATATGTTTATTGTACAGTATTCAATTTTAAGAGCAATTATTTTATTTATAATTAGCAAACAATTTTGGATTTTTCCAATTTTAATTAAAAAAAATCTTGTCTAGAGGTGTCTGATTTCCATTAGTGAATTTCCTCTACCAGTGCATTCATAGGGCTGTCTTGCCTTGATGTTTGTGAGGAGCTCTTGATCCAAGGCATTGGTCCTAGCCTTACCTAAATCAAATTGGACTTCTTCCCATTTCCCTACACACTTTATGACCCCTATGGGTTTAGTACTTTCTCTAAGAATGTAATAATAATTACCTCTTAGTTATCTTCTCACTCGATCATTAATAGCTTGCATATATCTTTTTCCACCTTAGTGATTTTGTTGTCCTAAATCTGTATTTTGTCTTTATTGTATTTAGTTTACCTTTTCTTACAAACTTGATTAACAGATTTGGTTCCACCTTGCTCTTCACTATTTCCTTTTCAAAGTTTCTTTCCTTCACGTTTTGTATTTATTTCTACCTTGTTTTTATATCTAACAAGTCTTTGGGTTTGCTTGCTTTCTATACTGGCTACAATGCCTTCATTCTCAGCTCTCCAGCACCTTCCATTAAATCTGTAATATTTCTCCATTTCCTTTTTTTTTAGTGTGGGGGGGAAGGGGGAATAAATATTCCACTTTCATAAATGTTGGAGAACTACTAATATAAATTTTGTCTTGTAATATTATAACCCATTTAAGGTAGATTGGTAGACAGCAACCACCCAGGGAGGTACTACTGTCCTGCCAAGTGAGTGTAAAACAAGAGCCTGTAATTGTTGTACATGATGGTAGGATTGCTGGTGTCTTTTGTGTCTCATAAATATGCAAAATTACAGGTACGTCTTGCTACTTCTACTTACACTTAGGTCACACTGCACATACATGTACACGTTTATTTATACACACTCATCTGAGTTTTCTTTGATTTTATCTTAATAGTTCTTGTTCTTGTTACTTTTCCTTTTATATCCATGGGGAAGTGGAATAAGACTCTTTCCTCCGTAAGCCATGTGTGTTGTAAAAGTCAACTAAAATGCCGGAAACAATGGGCTAGTAACCCCTTTCCCTGTATTGATTACTAAAAAGAAAATTGTCAAAGTGGGATGTCTGAATGTGCGTGGATGTGGTGCAAATGATAAGAAAGAGATGATTGTGGATGTTATGAATGAGAAGAAGCTGGATGTCCTGGCTTTAACCCTTTGACTGTTTCCGACGTATAAATACGTCTTACGAGCCAATGTTTCTGACGTATTTATACGCATAAATTCTAGCAGCTTCAAATCAAGCAGGAGAAAGCTGGTAGGCCCACATGTGAGAGAATGGGTCTCCATGGTCAGTGTGCACCATATAAAAAAAATCGGGGAGCCAGTGGTGCATTGTGGGAATGCCATTTCAGTTGTCATTTTTCAGCATGTCTAGCGGTAAGAAATATGTGATTCCCCAGCAAATCTGGGACTCTTCTCTTCCCAAGTGATGCTCTAACACAGATGGAAGTGTCAGTGAAGATCAATTTCATGATTTGGAGGAGTTTGAGACCAAAAGCAATGGAGGAGGAGGAGGGGGAGGAGGGGAGGAAGAGGAGGAGGAGGAGGAGGAGGAGGAGGGAAGGAAGAGGAGGAGGAGGAGGAGGAGGAGGAGGAGAAGAGGAGGAGGAGGAGGAGGAAGAAGAAGATGTAATAATATTGTTCCCTTGAAGCAAGAAAAAAAAAAGTCCACCCCATGACAGTGACAAGATAAGGGGAGATAACATCTGATAAGAGCTGACTTTGATGAGGGTAAAGGAGGGTAATATTACATGACCATTGCCCTCCCTTTGTTTTTGCTGGTACACAAACATTTCTGTCTGTCTATTTGTCTGTCTGTCAAGCTCCCTGTCTGTCCATCTAGCTCTCTGTCTCAGAGAGAGCCACAAGACTGTGTCATCACGTTTACTCACATCTTCAAGCAGAGTATAGCACTTTGTCTGGATTTCTTGGGTTATCCTAGGTAATTTACACTATGTATACTTGTATTTATGTGTACCTGTGAGACAGAGATAGGCAGACAGATAGAAAGAGAGACAGATTGAAAGATATAAAATGAGGGAGAAAGATAATTAGATAGAATGGAGGAGGGGAAGCAGCATCCGACCCCATTGTTTTGACAGGCGGTAGGGTAGTGACTAATGACACAATATGTCACTTTGACAGCTGCCGACTCCTGACTCAAAACAATTATAAGCCACACACTCGCACACAAGGAGGAGGAGGAGGAGGAAGAAGAAGAAGAGGAGGAAGAAGAAGAAGAGGAAGAAGAAGAGGAGGAAGAAGAAGAAGAGGAAGAGGAGGAGGAAGAGGAGGAGGAAGAGGAGGAGGAAGAGGAGGAGGAAGAGGAGGAGGAAGAGGAGGAGGAAGAGGAGGAGAAAGAGGAGGAGAAAGAGGAGGAAGAGGAGGAGGAAGAGGAGGAGGAAGAGGAGGAGGAAGAGGAGGAGGAAGAGGAGGAGGAGGAAGAGGAGGAGGAGGAAGAGGAAGAGGAGGAAGAGGAAGAGGAGGAAGAGGAAGAGGAAGAGGAAGAAGAAGAAGAATTGTTTGTTTGTTTTTGTAAACAAGTTTTGTAAACAATATATTGATAATTATGTTTGTGTGCTTGTTGTGTTGTATACAACGAGTGTATATATATACATTGCACCTTACTTTGGTCTCATAGGCCACATAAGTTATGTGAAAAAATAAAATAGTGAAAAAAACAAAAAACCTTCAATTACAAGTAAACTAAAGTTTACCGGGTGAGCGGCAGTCGCCGCTGTTGCCATACGCGGCTCATTTTCTGCAAACTTCATGGCTCTATATCTCGGTAAGTACCGATGGCAAAAATTTTTTTTTTGGACTAAAACACTCAGAAAAATAATCTTAACATTTTCATAAGAAAAAATAATTTTTTTTTTTTTTGAATATTTGGCGACATAGAATGACAGTTTCAGAGAGGGACCTGAAACAGTCAAAGGGTTAAGTGAAACAAAGCTGAAGGAGGTGGGAGAGTTTCAGTGAAGAGAAATAAATGGGATTAGGTCAGGGGTTTCAAATAGTTAGAGCTAAAGCAGTAGCAATAATGTTGAAGGATAAGCTATGGCAGGAAAAGAGGGAGTATAAATGTATTAATTCAAGGATTACGTGGAGTAAAATGAAGGTCGGATGTGAAAAGCGTATATGCACCTGGAGAAGAGAGAAGTGTAAAGGAGAGAGATTTTGGGGAATGTTGAGTGAATGCGTGGGGAGTTTTGAACCAAGTGTGAGAGTACTTTTGGTTGGGGATTTCAATGCTAAAGTGGGTAAAAATGTGGTGGAGGGAGTAGTAGGTAAATTTGGGGTGCCAGAGGTAAATGAAAATGGGGAGCCTTTAATTGAGCTATGTGTAGAAAGAGGTTTGGTAATAAGTAACATATATTTATGAAAAAGAGGATAAATATACAAGGTATGATATAATACCTAATGAAAGTAGTTTGTTAGATTATGTATTGGTGGATAAAAGGTTGATGGGTAGGCTCCAGGATGTACATGTTTATAGAGGGGCAACTGATATATCAGATCAATATTTAGTTGCAGCTACAGTTAGAGGTAGATGGGACAAGAGGAAAATGGCAACAAGTAAGAGAGAGAGGTGAAAGTGTATAAACTAAGGGAGGAGGAAGTTTGGGTGAGATGTAAGCAACTATTGGCACAAAGGTGGGCTAGTGCAAGTATGAGTAGTGGGGGGAAGGGGTTGAAGAGGGTTGGGATAGTTTTAAAAATGCAGTATATACGTATTAGAATGTGGGGCAGATGTTTGTTGTTATAGGAGGAAAGAGGAGTGATTGGTGGAATGAAGAAGTAAAGGGTGTGATAAAAGAGAAAAAGGTAGTTTATGAAAGGTTTTTACAAAGCAGAAGTGTTATAAGAAGAGCAGAGTATATGGAGAGTAAAAGAAAGGTGAAGAGAGTGCAAAAGAAGAACAGATGATAGAGTGGGAGAGGGACTGTCAAGAAATTTTTATAAACAAGAAGTTAAGAAAGCCTAGGGATTGAATGGATTTGTCAGTTAAAAAGAGAGTAGAGGAGTAGTAGATGGGGAGATGGAGGTATTGGGTAGATGGCGGGAACGTTTTGAACTTTTAAATGTCAACGAAGAAAGGGAGGCGATAATTTCATGCATTGGCCAGGGAGGTATACCATCTTTTAGGAGTGAAGAAGAGCAGGATGCGAGTGTGGGGGAGGTGCGTGAGGCATTACGTAGAATGAAAGGGGGTAAAGCAGCTGGAACTGACGGGATCATGACAAATGTTAAAAGCAGAGGGGGATATATTGTTTTAGTGGTTGGTATTTTTGTTTAATAAATGTATGAAAGAGGGGAAGGTACCTAGGGATTGGCAGAGAGCATGTATAGTTCCTTTATATAAAGAGGAGGAGGACAAAAGAGATTGTAAAAATTATAGAGGAATTAGTTTACCGAGTATACCAGGAAAAGTGTACGGTAGGGTTATTATTGAAAGAATTCGAGGTAAGACAGAATGTAGGATTGCGGATGAGCAAGGAGGTTTTAGAGTGAGTAGGGGATGTGTAGATCAAGTGTTTACATTGAAGCATGTGAACAGTATTTAGATAAAGGTAGAGAAGTTTTCATTGCATTTATAGATTTAGAAAAGGCATATGATAGAGTGGATAGGGCAGCAATGTGGCAGATGTTGCAAATATATAGAATGGGTATGAAGTTACTAAATGCTGTAAAGAGCTTTTTATGAGGATAGTGAGGCTCAGGTTAGGGTGTGTAGAAGAGAGGGAGACTACTTCCTGGTAAAAGTAGGTCTTAGACAGGGATGTGTAATGTCACCATGGTTGTTTAATATATTTATAGATGGGGTTGTAAAAGAAGTAAATGCTAGGGTGATCGGGAGAGGGGTGGGATTAAATTATGGGGAATCAAATACAAAATGGGAAGTGACAGTTACTTTTTGCTGATGATACCATGCTTATGGGTGATTCTAAAGAAAAATTGCAGAGGTTAGTGGATGAATTTGGGAGTGTGCACAAACTTAGAAAGTTGAAAGTGAACATAGAAAAGAGTAAGGTGATGAGGGTATCAAATGATGTAAAGAAAAATTGGATATCATATTGGGGAGTAGTAGTATGGAAGAAGTGAATGTTTTCAGATATTTGGGAGTTGACATATCAGCAGATGGATTTATGAAGGATGAGGTTAATCATAGAATTGCTGAAGAAAAAAAGATGAGTGCTGAGTTGAGGTACATGAGGAGACAAAAAATGTTATCTATGGAAGCAAAGAAGGTAATGTATGAAGGTATAGTGGTACCAACACACTTACATGGGTGTGAAGTTTGGGTTGTAAGGGCAATGTGTGGTGTAAATATTATGCAGAGAATTCAGAGTGTGGAAATTAGAAGGTGTGGAGTTAAAAATATTAGAGGGCTGAAAGGGGGCTGTTGAGGTGGTTTGGTCATTTAGAGAGAATGGATCAAAGTAAAATGACATGGAGAGCATATAAATCTGTAGGGGAAGGAAGGAGGGGTAGGGATCGTCCTCGAAAAGGTTGGATTATTATTATTATAATCAAGGGGGAAGCGCTAAACCCGTAGGATTATAAAGCGCCCAGGGAAGGGGGGATGTGGAAGGCATTCAGGCTTAATTCGGGGAACCGGAGCACAGATCCAATTCCTTAAATCAAGAGCCCCTCACCAACATCAAGGAACCTTCCATGAGGGGTCGAAAAGGTTGGAGGGAGGGGATAAAGGAGGTTTTTTGGGTGAGGGGCTTGGACTTCCAGCAAGCGTGCATGAGCATGTTAGATAGGAGTGAATGGTATTTGGGACCTGATGAACTGTTGGAGTGTGAGCAGGGTAATATTTAGTGAAGGGATTCAGGGAAACCGATTATTTTTATATAGCCGGACTTGAGTCCTGGAAATGGGAAGTACAATGCCTGCACTTTAAAGGAGGGGTTTGGGATATTGAAGGGATATGTTGTGTATCTTTATATGTATATGCTTCTAAACTGTTGTATTCTGAGCACCTCTGAAAAAAGTGATTATGTATGAGTGAGGTGAAAGTGTTAAATGATGATGAAAGTATTTTCTTTCTTTTTGGGTCACACTGCCTTGTTAGAAAAAATAAATAATCTAACACAAAGTGGGAGTTGTCACAGTTGCTCTTTGCTGATGACACTATTCTTTTTGGGAGATTCTGAAGAGAAGTTGCAGAGATTGGTAGGGTATGTAAAAGAAGGAAATTAAAAGTGAATATAGGATAGAGTAAGGTGATGAGGATAAAAAATTAGGTAATGGAAGATTGAGGGGAGGTGAATGCATTCAGATATTTGCGAGTAGACATGTCAGCAGATGGGTCTATGAATCATAGAATTGACTAGGGGAAAAAGGTGAGTGGTGTACTGAGAAGTCTGTGGAGACAAAGAACTTCATCCATAAAAGCAAAGAGGGTAATGTATGAGAGTATAGTTACACCAATGCTCTTGTATGGGTGTGAGGGATGGATGGTGAATGTTGCAACAAGGAGAAGGCTGGAGGCGGTGGAGATGTCACTTCTGAGGGCAATGTGTGGTGTGAATATAACGCAGAGAATCTGTAGTTTGGAGATTAGGGATTACCAAAACTATTATCCAGAGGGCTGATAGAGATGGTTTGGACATGTAGAGAGGATGAAACAAAATAGAATGAGTTTAGGTGTGTGTAGATCTGTAGTGGAAGGAAGGCGGGGTAGGGGGTCAGCCTAGGAAAGGTTGGAGGGAGGGGGTAAAGGAGGTTTTGTGTGCGAGGGGCTTGGACTTCCAGCAAGTGAGCGTGTTAGATAGCAAATGGTTTTTGGGACTTGATGTGCTGTTGGAGTGTAAGCAGGGTAACATTTACACAGAGCGGAATTGATTCCTAGAGATGAGAAGTACAGTGCCTGCACTCTGAAGGGATGGGGGGGGGGGGCTTGTTAATGTTGCAGTTTTATAACTGTAGTGTCAGCATGCCTCTGGCAAGACAATGATGGAGTGAATAATGATGAGAGTTTTTCTTTTTGGGCAACCCTGCCTTAGTGGGAAACAGCCAATGTGTTAATTAAATACTGCTTTAAAGCACTGTATTTTTATTTCTTCTAGTCATTCCTGTTTGTATGTGTCTTTAACAGCATATGTTATTGCCAATAGTATATAATCACAAATTCCTAGTTGGTTTAGTCTGCTGAAAATTTCTTTGTTCTAGTAAATACCAGGTCAGATATTGATAGTGTTTTCTCTCTCAATCTTCAATTTATAATTTTCTTGTTGCTGTATGACCCTTGTAGGTTTAGCGCTTCTTTATTATTATATTAATTTTATTGTAACCTTAGCCATTCTTCAGTGAGGTGCTGTTAAATGTTGGAGAGGCTATGATTTCATGCATTGTGCAGGGTAGTAGAACATAAGAGTGGGGAAGAGCCAGTTGTAAGTATGTTGAGCAGTGGGTAAAATGAAAGGGGTTCAAGCAGCTGGGATTAAGACAGAAATGCTGATAGTTTGTGGTTCGTACCTGAGAATTAGCAGAGAGCATGCATATATCCTTTTTTTAAATTATTATTATTATAATCAAGGGGGAAGCGCTAAACCTGGAGGATTATACAGCGCCTGGGGGGGGATGTGGAAGGCATTCAGGCTTAATTCGGGGAACTGGAGCACAGATCCAATTCCCTAAATCAAGAGCCCCTCACCAACATCAAGGAACCTTCCTTGAGGGGCCTTTTTTTAAAGGAATAGGGAAGGGGGGCAAAATTGCAAGAATTTCATGGGAATAAGCCTGTTTGGTATGTACCAGATAGAGTATGGAATTGGGGCCAGGCAAAGTAGGATTACAGAGAAACAAGGAGGATTTAGGGATATGTAAACCAAGTATTTGCATTAGAGCGCAGTGTAAATGCAGAGAATTAGGAGAGTAAAGATTAGACTGTGGGATTACCAAAAAATTAATTCGGAGAGCTGAGGAGGAATTGTTGAGAATTGAGTAGGTGAGGGTATAAATCTGGGGTGAAGGGATAGGGGATCATTCCAGGAAGGGTTGAACAGGGGCAAAACCCTTTCACTGTCCAAACCCCTGATATTAATTTTGCTCTTAGTAGCTTTTTTTTTTTTTTTGAAATGGTAAAGAATCTCTGAAGGTAATTCCAAAAGTATGAAATTTGATGAAAAACTTATGGCATTGCACAGGTTTAAAGTTAGCAGTCTCAGCATAATTTATGCATCAGCAATTTTGCCCACGTAAGAGACCTATTTTGAGTCAGTTTCATAGCTCCATTCAACCAAATTCTTACCTGTTTTACCAGTATGCCTTCTGTTCTATCAATTGAGCACAAGAAACTACCCTATAAAGTACACAGATGTTTGTAATATAGCCAGTTTTACACAACAGGGGTAGGGGGTCGTCCTCGAATGGGTTAGAGGGAGGGGGTAAAGGAGGTTTTGTGGGCGAGGGGCTTGGACTTCCAGCAAGCGTGCGTGAGTGTGTTAAATAGGAGTGAATGATATTTGGGACCTGACAAGCTGTTGGAGTGTGAGCAGGGTAATATTTAGTGAAGGGATTCAGGGAAACTGGTTATTTTATATAGCCGGACTTGAGTCCTGGAAATGGGAAGTACAATGCCTGCACTTTAAAGGAGGGGTTTGGGATATTGGCAGTTTGGAGAGAGATGTTGTTTATCTTTATATACTCCTAAGCTATTGTATTCTGGGCACCTCTGCAAAAACAGTGATTGTGTGTGAGGTGAAAGTGTTGAATGATGAAAGTACTATTTTCTTTTTGGGTCACCCTGCCTCGGTGGGAGAAGGCCAATTTGTTAAAAAAAGAAAAAAAAATCCACTATATGGTCTTGAATGCTGAAATTCACTTAATCATCATCAAGTAGGCTTCTTGTTAGAAGGGAATGAGCAGAGTTAAGTGGTTTTTAATATTTGTGGTAAAGCTGGAATGAAAGCAAGGTAACAGTCGTGGATTCAGGAAAGCCGATTAGCTGCGAGTTAAGAGTTCTGGAGGTAGGAAGTACTGTGTTTGCAATTTGGAGGATCATTATCAGTACAAAAGATTATGAACATGTCAGTTGAATAGGTAAACCCACATGTAGAAAATGAGAGGTTACTCTTATATTTTGACCTATAGCTAAGGTCCTTTTCATCACTCATAAATGTACAAAGGATGCAGAATTGAGATAGCGGATATCCTCATATACATCTGCAACCCCGGATATCTAAATTTTCACATCAGATACATCTCTAATGCAAAATGTATATAAAAGCCAGGTCAGGTGCCAGCAATCTTCAGGGCAAGGGCAGTTATAGCATCATGATTAATTGGCCTTATGTGAAATTTGATCATGAAGCAAACAGCTGACTCGTGGATTTTGCAATATATATAATGGAAGCATTTTCCCAGATGATATGCTATGCTTGAGTGTCTAGTGCATATGTAAGTGATCTTTTGTTTTGCATAAAATATTACAGTACATGAAAGTAAAAATATGCTAGGTTGTTTAAAATCATAACCAGTTATGAAGCTTTTTATATATATATATATACACACACACCTACCACCCGACTTACGACCGAGTTCGGTTCCGAGAAACCGGTCGTAAGTCGAACTTTACTACTGAATATCAACAAAACATTTTTGTAATGACTGTTTTATTTTGGTATTTCATGTTTTACTTTACTTTTTATGCTGTTAGTACTGTATGGTTTAGGATAAACACTGTGTACAACACAAACAGTTGTTTATTTCCCAGAAATTTGGCATAAAAAACCACTGTCGTAAGTCGGATGGTAGGTGTATATATAAAATATACACATTTTATTGGCTGTCTCCAAGGTAGGGTACCCACCTAAAAAAAGAGAAATAGTTTTGTCATTTTACTAGATGTGTTTTCACTTCACAATCCAGATGACCCTCCAATTGCAATATCCCTACCCTTCAAAGTGCAGGCTTCCCACCCCCCCAGGACTCAAGTCCAGCTAACCTGCTTCCTCTGAATTCTTTCATTACCCTTCTCTAAAACAGTATGTAAAGCATTAAAAACCACTTGCCTCCACGCTGATCAAGTATGGTCATGCTGGATACTCGATTCCCTAACCTGCTCCTTCCAGGGACAACCCCTACTCCGGTCCCAGATTTATACAGCCTCATCTCTAAATGTCCAAACCCTTTCTCAGCTGTGAAATGCACTTCCCTTTGATTATAATTATGATCTTGGTGATCCCACACTGTCTTCTAATTTCTATTCTCTAATATTCACACTAAACATACATTGCTCTAAAATGTGACATCTCCACTCCCTTTAGCTGCATCCTCACTGCAATGTGCCTTACTCAAAAGTGTTGGTACAAACCAGTCTACTCCCAAATATACACTGACTTTCTCCATACCACCATCCTTCAACCTTTCATTACTTTATACGCGTCTCATATTGCAGGAGAACAAAAAAAATTTTGGTAATGATAGAGTGGACATGTCAGTAAATGTCTATAAAAGATGAGGTGAGCTGTGGAAGAGATGAAGGGAAAAAAGGTAGATGATGTGTTGAGGTATCTGAAAAGAATAGTTTATGGAGGCAGAAAACTATCAACACTTGTATGGGTTTTGAATGCTACAGCGAGATTATTAACCCTTTGAGGGTTTTCGTCGTACTAGTACGTCTTACGCGTAGGGGTTTTTGACGTACTAGTACGCATAAATTCTAGCGGCCTCAAATCTCGCGCGAAAAGGCTGATAGGCCTAGGTGTGAGAGAATGGGTCTGCGTGGTCAGTGTGCGCGGTAGAAAAAAAATCTGGGACCCAGTGGTGCATTGTGGGAATGCCCTCTTAGTAAACAATGTCCACCATGCCTCGCGGTAAGAAGCTCCTCACTCCTCGGCGAATTGGGACACTTTTGTTCCCCAGTGACAGTTCTAATAGTGATGGAAGTGCCAGTGAAGATGAGTTTCGTGGTTTTAGTGAGGTTTTGATCGAAACTAATGACCATAATATCGGTAATAGTGAAGAAAACCCAGACGACCCTCAGCCTTCCACCTCTGGTGCTGGGCCCTCGTGTTCACGTTCATTTGTTCCAGAACCCAAGAGGAAACTTCTATTTTCCCAAATCCCAGACTCAGATGAGAGCATGGGTGATGATAGTGATAGTGAATATGAACTACAAGCTCTTCAAACTAGTTCCAGTAGTGATAGTGAAGTGCAATATTCCCCAGTGAAGCGTCAGTATATACGACGATATATGCGCTCTGGAAGTGTGCCATATGTTATACCAAGGGGAAGGAGTGTATCTCGGAGTACATCCCGTGGCTGTACAACAGGAACAGACAGTGAAAATGACGAAGATACTGTTGCAATTGGGATGGAAAATGTGCGTGGTGGTAGTGGTGCCGGCGGTGAGGCACCAGCAGTGGGCCATGCTGCCACCCACGCTGCCAGCCACGCCGCTGCCTCAGCTGATCTAGAACAAAGGCCACCATCCCCCACTCCCCCACCACACCAGCCTCCACAACCACAACCTCCACAACCACAACCACCTGTCATTGTCCAGTACCCACCAGCAGACCGCACCTGGGATTGGCAGGAAGCTGTCAATTTTGTTCCAAATCCCCACCAGTTTGATGGCAGCCAAAGTGGAATACGGCCATCTTGTGCACTTGGGAACAATGCCACTGAACTGGAATGTTTCGAGTTATTCTTTGACGAACCACTGATGAAAAGTATTGTCATGGAAAGCAACACATACTACGAGTACACCATGGCAAACACAATACTTTCACCAAAATCACGTCTACACCAATGGAAGGAGGCAACTGTGGCTGAGATGTATCTTTTCTTTGCCACAATAATGCTTATGCCACATGTGTATAAGCACAAAGTGAAATCATACTGGTCAACAGACCCCCTGATTGCAACACCAGGTTTCAGTGATATAATGCCAGTGAATCGATTTGTGCTAATGTTACGTATGCTTCACTTCTCAGATAAAACCAGGCCTGACAGAACTGACAGGTTATATAAGATTAGGAATGTGTTTGTGTATCTGAAACAGAAATTCAGTACTCATTTTTATCCCTTCAGGAAGCTTGTAATTGACGAGTCTTTGATTCTGTTCAAAGGAAGACTCTCTTTCAAGCAGTACATACCAAGCAAGAGGAAACGCTTTGGTATAAAGTTGTTTGTGCTTTGTGATTGTTACAGTGGTCTGGTATTGGATATTATTGTGTACACTGGAAGTTATACATTGCAAAATACCAGGAAGTTATTGGGCATCTCAGGTGATGTGGTTCGAACAATGATAGAACCATACCTTGGTAAGGGGCATATATTATATACAGATAACTGGTACACAAGCCCCTCACTCAGTGATTTTTTGCGAGTGAACATGACAGATGTGTGTGGCACAGTGCGTGCAAATCGAAAACATATGCCCAGGTTTGATGCTGGCACTCGCAGAGGTGAGGTGCAGGCGTTTGCTGCCAATGACATCATGGCATTTCGGTGGCATGACAAACGAGATGTCACACTGTTGTCATCAATTCACCCTAATGAAATGGCAGACAGTGGCAGGCAGCATAGAGAGAGAAATGAACCCATTCTAAAACCTGCAGCTGTGATTGATTACACCTTCAACATGCGTTCAGTGGACAAATGTGACATGCAGATTGGGTTTGCTGATTGTGTTCGCAAGAGTTATAAGTGGTACATCAAACTGTTTTTCCATCTTCTGGACATTTCCATGCTCAATGCTTATAATATGTATAAGATGAGCACCAGAAACAAACCACAGTACGGCGAATTCTGTTTGTCTGTCATCAGACAAATAGTATTCAAGTACCAAGGAACAGCACCTGCAATTGACCGCCCACCAAATTATCAACAACTACCTGCTCGTCTGAAGCATGGTGATCACTTCCTGGTAAAACTGCCTGCTACTGCTTTCAAGAAAAAGGCTCAGAAGAGGTGTTACGTCTGTGCACATACAAAAAAACGCCCACGACAACGCAGAGACACTCGTTTTATGTGTGAGGAGTGCAAAACTCCACTGTGCATGACACCATGTTTCAAAGACTTCCACAGGCTGCAGAACTTCTAGAAACATGTCCTGTGACTGTATATGTGTATATAAAATATAGAAAAATAGTAATAAACAACATTTCATATCGTTTGTTTGTGTAAATATTTTCTGTAAACAAAATAATGACAACAGTGTTTACGCCCTTATTGTGTAGTATTGAAAAAGAAATAACTTACAAAATACTGATCATGTTGGCCTCAGAGGCCATAAAAGTTACTCAGAAAAAGAAAAATTGAAAAAAAATTGAAAATAGTACATAAAAAAGTAAATAGAAAAATACCGGGTGACGGCAGTCGGCGATGTTACCATATGTTGTTCAATTTTGGCAAATTTCACACCTCCATATCTCGGTAAGTATTGACGTTAAAATTTTTTTGTTTAGCCTATAATGTTTAGAAAAAAATACTCTATTTTTTCATAAGAAAAAATAATTTTTTTTTTTTTTGAAATTTGGCCGACCCTGAGAACGAGTTTCGGAGAGGGCCTGTCGACCCTCAAAGGGTTAAAGGCAGTGGAAAAGTCATGTTTGAGGTGTGTAGTGTGAATATGCCAAAATTTGGTGTCGAGTCACCCCAAGGGTATACAGAAGGCCGAGGTGGTTTGGGCATGTAGTGAGGATGCAAAGGCACAATACCATGACTGGAACAATACACAAATAACCTACGACGACATTTCGGTCCAAATTGGACCATTTACAGAGTCATACTAACAGAAAGAGAAGCACTGCAAGGGAGCTAGGGGGACAATTAAAAGGATGTATAAATCTGGTATGGAAGGGGGTTTAAAAAAAAAAAAAAAGGCTGGAGACCATTCAGTCCTATCTGAACATGCACAAGTGGTTTTTAATAGACTTGCTGTTTAATGTGAGCAGGTTAACTATGAAGAAATTCAGGGAAACATGTTAGCTGGAAGTGAGGTCATTGCTTACACACTGGAGGAGGGGTGGAGATATAGCCAGAGGTAATCTGATTGTGATGACAGCACACTTCTGGAGAAAGGGTAACTGAGCTAATGCATATTTTTATTTGAGTTGCCCTGCCTTGGCAGGAGATGGCTGTCTAAAAGAAATTAAGTACTGTACTATACTGATAAGTGCAAAATTTTTAACATTTTAGAATGTCAACTTCAATATATTTTTAAAAGTTAAAAGAGTAGGATAAATAACATAGCATTTTACTGAAAATCTTTATACATGAAGATATATCTTCCAATGTGGTCCATAATTTAAAGTGAAAATTTCATCTATTCTTCTCCTCACATCTTGAATTTCACCTTGAAGTCTGGAAAAAAAAAATGACATTTGGTTTATGGAAGTGGGGAAAGACTGCCAAGTGTGTTAACTCTTACAGTTCCTCGAGATATGGAAGACAAACGAGTTTGATCCATGGGGAGGTAAAGCCCACTTTCCTAGATCAAGAGGCCCATGCTGGCATCAAGGAATTTAATTTGTCCTTTCCCTTGGCTGAACTTAATTGCCTATTTCCCCCAAGTGCTGTATGTCCAACCCTGTGAGCTTACCATTTTCCCCTAAATCTAATTATTACATTCATGGAGGAGCATCAAATCCACAGGGGTCATACAGTGCTTGGGGAAATGGATGCACAATACTGTATGACCCTTGTGGGTTTAGTGCTTAGTTTTGATAATAATTGGGGAAAATAGAGGGCATTCTGGTTCAATCCAAGGGGAGCACAGGTTCAATTCCTTAGATCAAGAGCTGCTCACCAGCATCGAGAAACCTCCTTTGAAGGGCTCTAAATTTAATTCACATCAAGCTATGAACTATTTATCTGATGGATGCTGAAAGATTCTTAATGAAAGGAACTGGAGCTACCTTTCACTCCCTTGGATCTGGCTTGATTACCCTCCTTTCCCCACACACTAAAACCCTTTACAGGTTTAGTAGCTCCTGATAATATGCTTATCTAGTGCAACAAAATACTGTTGATCAATAAACTCGCCCTACTCTAAATAACCATATTGTAAATTGAAGCATTAAACCCTTAAACAGGGAAGGAAAGAAGAGCAATAAATTATTTTGAATGTGAAAACCCAATAATAAAGAAAACAGTGACATTAGTATTAACAACACAAGCCCATATGCACAATTTTGTAGGATAAAAACTATATACTAGTTAAACCTTCATGTAACATGTGGAATCCCTCCTCCAGGAGATACTTTGAAACAAATGAGGGGCTCTTGATCTGAGGAACTGATTCATCTTCCCCTTCCTTGGATCAAACCTAAATACCTCCCACTAAACAATCCCTTCCCTGAAGGGAGGTTCCATGATGCTGGTGAGGGACTCAATCTAAGAAACGGAACCTATACTCCAATTCTTTGAATTGGAGCAGGCACTGTATGCCCCCTATGGGTTTACAGTTCCCACATCAATGTAATAATACATGACCCCTACAAGTTAAATCCTTCCCACTGATTAAATAAGTGGGGTAAGGTGGCATTTGTGAGACTCACTTTGTAACAAAATTACATGAGGTTAACATCGGAAAAAGGGAAAGAAATGGGATTGTGCTCGTTTTCTTAATGTCATCATTAAACATAAATGAAATTAGATACATAATATAGGTCAGGTATGCATCTCGGATTATAAAGTGTGTCTATGGGATTTATTTTATAAACCCCAATGATGAAAAAAATCCTTAATATGAAATACTGCAATAAAGTCAGTTTCATTTCTGCAGCTGTAAAATCCTACTTCTCAATAACAAAAATGGGTTTCAATCTGAAATTTTCATATACTGTACTGTATAGTCTCATGCTTCTAATAAGGCAACAATATATTCCCTGCATTTTCTTTTTGCATTACTTAAAACAGCATTTCTGGTCTGAAAACTTGTCTACTTTATAACTAATTAAATGA
Source organism: Cherax quadricarinatus (assembly GCF_038502225.1). Classification (NCBI taxonomy): domain Eukaryota; kingdom Metazoa; phylum Arthropoda; class Malacostraca; order Decapoda; family Parastacidae; genus Cherax; species Cherax quadricarinatus. The sequence continues at coordinate 9,433,188 of NC_091332.1, read as the reverse complement.
ATATGGCTTAAGATCTCAATCTGACATTAGATACAAATACAGTACTGACTAAAATTCATCACTGTTCTTACTTTGCATCAGTGGTAGAAGCTAGTGTTAACACATCTGAGAACTTCAATAACTCGTGTGCTAACTCAATGCTCTCTGAACCATAACGTAATTCTACCACTTTGAGACATTCTCGCAATTCCAAGCAGCAGCTCTTAAAGTCACCTGCAAGTATATTATAATCTAATTAATCACTCACGAGTAGTCAAAACAGATGCTAAAAGCAGCAGCTAAACAATTTTTAAAAAATTATAACCTACAAAGGAGAGGCGCCTTAATGCCAGTGAAGAGTTTTTTATTCAAGGAATTGGAGTTAATGTATTTTCCTGCATATAAGGTGCACTTTTTTCTCTCAATAAGTCTTGGAAAATCACCCTGTGCCTTATAGGCTCAAAGTCAGAGTCAAGGGTAGGCTTTAGGTTACTTGCAAGTGGTGTTTTATAAATGGACATGCAGTTCATTACAGTAGTAAGTTGGAATGCTTGTGCACCTTATATGCTGGAAAATATGGTACTCTTCCCTTGGATCAAATCTGCCTCCCATTTCCCAGATGCTGTATGACCTCTAGAGGTTTGGTGCTCATCATGAAACAATAATAATACCATGAACATTCCTGTCTGTTAATGAAAACCTTCCAGTGTTGGGGGTCCATGTTTTCAAACTTTTTATCGAATCTGTTTAGGGTTGCAAAAGCTTCTGCTAAACCCTTCACAGTGAATTTTCTTTGGGGTGGTTGTTCTCCTGCATAGGCCATGATGAATAAACCAAATATGAGATTAAATCAAGAGCAAGGGAAAATGATGCTATCAAGAGATTTGGTAAACAGATGTATGAGACTGCTGCCAGCGTAACACGGTATACTGTCGTGTGCAGTTTGTCGTTGACCAAAACATCGTTATGCAGCACATAACCATAATTGTGTTAAAGATTTATGAATTAAAGAGAAATAAATGTTGGATTAATTAAAAGTCTAGGGGAAGGGGAGGGGGAGGCTGCTATAATTATTTACATGAAATAATAAAGCCATGTGCATAATTTAATGCAATGAGATGAGGGGACTCACTCCATCTGCAAATAGTGGCCTCTGTGCACTGTTGGCCTATTTTTGGTTGAAGGGGTTGATTCTTAGATCCTGGCCCTGCCTCTTAACTTGCCACTCTTCAGATTTATTCCCTCTTAGCCTCATGGGTCTTACAGTACCTGCTCTTAGAACTATATATGGAACCCACTTCCCAACCACTCTGAGACTAAAGAAATACTTCCTAATATCCCTGTGGCTCATCTATGACTAACTTCCACCTATTAAACAGCTTATCCCTGTCTACCTTATCAATTCCACTGAGTATTTTGCTCTGGTTGTGCGTGCATGTATGTACTACTCGCTTATATGTGGTTGGAGGGGTCGAGTCAGAGCTCCTGGCCAAGCATGTGTGGAGGGATGTCCTGAGCTAACTGCACCAATAAGACAAATGAATGGTGCCCTGATAGTAATATCAAATGAGAGACCAGTTCATTAGCCACTTGTTCGAAAGTAGAAATGGCAGCCAGAGTAAACATACAGGTGGACGGGGCACAGGCCAAGAGAAATCAGGGGTCTTGGGATATAAATAAGCCCCATCAGACTTGATTCAGAGGAATCAAGCCATGAGGGATGGGAAAAAAGGGTGCATGGAGCAAGTGCCAGTGGCTCATGTCCTTAGTAAAAGGGACAACTGCAATGAAGTCCTTTATTTACCCTTTCACTGTCAAAAACCCCTGAAATTAAAAGTGCTGACAGTGTTGGGAATTTAAAAAAAATTCTGAAATTGTAGAGAATTTTTTTCTGAAAATAATGACACCAAAAATATGAAAATTTTGGAAAGCTTACAGGCTTATAAAGGTGGAAAGTTGGCAGTCTGGGCACAATTTATCCACCAGCAATTTTGTCTACTTTGAGTTCTATTTTAAGCCAATTCTATTGCTTAATTCATCCCAATTCTTAGCTATTTTAAAGGCAAACCTTCCATTCTATCAAATGAGCACAAGAAATGCCCATTCAACTATCAGAACTACCCTATAAAGTGCACAGAATACACAAATAACCCGCACATAGGAGATAAACTTATGACAAGGTTGGTAACTTGGCTAATTTTACACAAAATTAAAAAATATATATAATTTAAAAAGGTCCAAAATAAACACTAGGCATTCCATTATTATTATTATAATCAAAAAGAAGCACTAAGCCACAAGGACTATACAGCGCTGCAGGGCAGGAAGGAAGCGAGGGCATCAGGTGGCAAAAGGGAGATGGATGAGTAATAGGTTACGGATAACAGCAGGGTAGTGGATGGTGAAAGGGTAAAGGGCAGCAAGAGACTGAACTAGAAAGGGCTGAGGGGAGTGCGAAAAGTATCATCAGAGTTTGTGGAGTAAATCAGTCGTTGTCAAGAAGTCAATGAGAGAGTCAGGATTAAAGGAGGGTCCATCAGCAAGAAGGGAAGGTAAAGAGAGAGTAGTAGAACGAAGACGACGGAGGTAAATTCTGCGTGCTCGTTGATAGAGAGGGCAATCTAACAGAATGTGGCTAATCGATACTGGAACTTGACACTGCTCACAGAGAGGAACAGGGTGCCTCTCCACGAGATACCCATGAGTAAGACGAGTGTGGCCAATGCGAAGGCGGGAGAGAGTGGTCTCCCAACCTCGGCACTGATGACAAGAAGACGGCCAGTAACCTATGCTCGGTTTAATAGAATGAAGTTTGTTACCGAGCAGAGTTGACCAACGTTGTTGCCAACGGGTGCGAAGGTGGGTAGCTATTGCAGCAAAATAGTCCAGAAATGGAACACCTCTATAGGAAATTGGTAGGTCATGTACTGCTGACCGCGCAGCAGTGTCTGCCTGTTCATTGCCCTGCACGTCGACATGACCAGGGACCCAACAAAAAACAATATCTTTATGTTTGGTAGAGATACGGCGTAGCCAAAGTTGGATACGGAGAACTAGGGGGTGAGATGTATCAAATTTTCGTATAGCCTGTAGAGCACTAAGGGAGTCTGAGACTACCACAAATGATGACACAGGCATAGATGCGATGCGAGTAAGTGCTGCAAGAATGGCATACAATTCAGCAGTAAAAATGCTAGCCGAAGATAGTAAATGCCCCCGCACGACACTGTCCGGAAACACTGCTGCGAATCCGACGCCGTCTGAAGACTTAGAGCCATCTGTGTACACAGTGATGGCATGAGAATGAGAGTGGAAGTGACCAAGAAAAAGAGACCGGGAAGCCACCGTAGGCAGTTCGGCTTTTGAGCAAGGGAGTGAGAAAGAACAGACTCGAACAGCTGGAACTTCCCAGGGGGGTAGGGAAAAGTGAGATGCTACATGCTACGTATCCAAGCGTAGTAAGGGGTCTATGGTAGAACGGCCCTTATGAAAGCCATATTGACTAGCGGAGAGACTGTTGTGTCTCTAAATATCACATTAAACGTCGATTTACGAGACGTTCCATCACTTTGCAAACTGCACTAGTAAGAGCGATGGGACGATAGTGGGAGGCATCATGTCCTGTAGTACCCGGTTTGTGGAAAGGGAGAACAATGGCAGATTTCCACAGCTGGGGAAGAACTCCTTGTGCCCAAATAAGATTGAAGAGGTCGTAAGAGGACTACAAGGGCTGACCGATGTAAATGTTATAATATACGAATATGAATGTCGCCAGGCCCAGCTGCCGATGATCGGCAAGCTGAGAGCATTGCCTCTAGTTCTTGAAGTGTAAAAGGCACATTATACTGTTCTTCTCTGAGAGAAGAAAAGTCCAAGGGTACTAACTCTCTGGCAGACTTTGAGGAAAGAAACAAGGGGCATAGATGGAGCCCCCGGGAAATACGGACCAGATGTGTGCCAAGTTCAATGGCAACGTCGAGAGGGTTTGCTACATCAACACCAGCGACCCGTAGAACAGGAGCCGGGTCAGGAGAGTATTTACCACTCAATTTCCTCACTTTTTTCCAGACTGCACTCATAGAAGAAGCAGAGGTGATGATGGAAACATAGTCTCGCCAGCAAGTGCGTTTAGCTTCACAGATGACACGGCGAGCGATCGCACGCTTCTGCTTGAAATCAAGAAGTCTCTCAGCGGTTCTATTGTACCGGCACCTGCCCCATGCAGCGCGTTTCAAACGTACTGCACAAGCACAAGCAGGAGACCACCAAGGCACGCACTTCTGAGAATGCCTGCCTGAAGTTTGGGGTATAGAATGAGAAGCTGCGGTATAAACTGACGTCGAGAAGATGTGTAGGAGCTCATCAATGAAGGATGAAGAAGGAACCTCACTAAAAGCAGCGAGTTGCGAGTAAAGATCCCAAATTGCCCGATCAAATTGCCAGCGAGGGCTACGGAAAGGTGGTGAATAGGAAGGAGAAGTAAGAATGATTGGAAAATGATCGCTGTCATGTAAGTCCGGTAGAACAGACCAGGTGAAGTCTAGTGCAGTGGAGGAAGAGCAGACTGATATATCGATGCAAGAGAGAGTATGAGTACGAGGATCAAAATGGGTGGGAGTACCAGTATTTAAAACATAGAGGGGGTGAGAGGCGAGAAAAGCCTCCAACTGGATGCCACGTGAGTCACAATGAGACCCCCCCCCCCCCCGAGGAAATGGTGGGCGTTAAAATCACCAAGTAACAGAAGTGGTGGTGGTAAGGATGAAACAAGAAAGGTTAAGTCTGGGATAGAAAATGCTCGAGAAGGAGAGAGATATAAAGAACATATTGTAAACCACTTATTCAAGTGGATACGGGCTGCAGTGTAATGCAGCGAGGTATGGACAAATAGTTGACAGTACGGAATATCATTGCGTAGAAGAAGGGCACTTTCATTAAGGTCCCATCTGAGAAAGGATCCGAAGAATACAATAAATTATAGCCTGAGATAGGTTGGAAAACAGCCGAGTGTAATTTTGGTTCTTGTAAGCAAGCACCAACAGGGGAAAACCTGAAAAGCAACATCTGAAGCTCACCCCGATTACCCCTGAGGCCGCAGATATTCCACTGTAAATAGGCCATGATTGGCGATGAAGAAAATACCAGGAATCCGTAGGGAAAGGCACCTACAGACTAGAGGGGTTAGAAAAGTCAACGTGTGGTGGCATTGGAAGACGTTCAAGCAGCGAAGGAACGGAGTGTTGTGAAGATGGAGGAGAGGGAAGAGAAGGAAGAGGAAGTGAATCAGTGTCCATTGAAGGTTTAGTCTCTGCAATATATTCTGAAATGGCTTCAAGTGTTTCTGAACTCAAAGATGTATGGGAGACCATATTGGAGATAGAAGGGGGAGGGTGAGTAAAGATTGGGACAGTAATGGACTGTACCAAAGTAGAGAGGGAGGAAAGAGTGTAAGGGACTGGAGATGAAGTGTGGGGGGGGGACAGAAGAGGCAGAAACCTGGGAGGTGGCAGAAGAGGGAGAAACTTGGGAGGGGACGGGGGTGGAAGGCATAGTACGAGGAGGAGGGTGAATCTCCACACTTGTAATAGAGCCAGAGAGAGGGGAAGAACTTGGCCCAGAGACTGGAAAGGTAAAGTGTGGAGGTGGAAGAAGGGAAGGAAGGGGCAAAGAAGATTTGAGCAATGTGGATTTTTTTGTACTTCTGAGAAGTAGAGGGGCGATTGGTATTAGGTGTCATACGAGGTCTTGTCGATACTGGGGCTTGTGAGGAAGGACGCGAAGATGTGAGAACAGACTGAGTTGTAGTCGGGACGTCAGAGCCAAGGACAGCAAAAGGATTAGATGCCGGAGTGGCTATGGGAGGGGTAACAACAGAGGCGGCTGCAGAAGATGGGACCCCAGAAGTGGGGGGATGTTTTGAAACACGAGAATAAGAAACACAGGGTAGTCTCCCTTGGAGGCGGAGATGAGTAACTGCCATAGCATAAGGGAGACCTCCTGCCTCTTTGAGGCAATGGATTTCACGTTCATTTAAGTAGACCTGGCAATGGCGGGAGTACGAAGGGTGAGCTTCATTACAATTAAGGCAAGATGGAGGTTGACTGCAAGATGTATTAGAATGGTCGTCAGCACCACAGACTGGGCATTCGGCCATAGATCTGCAATATTTCGCTGGGTGACCAAAACGCCAACAATTTCTACACTGTTGCTGTGTAGGTATCACCTTTCGAACTTGTAACCGATGTCCCGCGACATATACAGAGGACGGGAGTTCTCGGCTGTCAAAAGTTAAACGAGCTACATTGCAAGGGTAATGTCTCCGCCCACGGGCAGGAAGGACATAAGTGTCTACTGTGAGGATTGGGAGATCCTGGAGTTCCAGCTGTTCAAGAATGTCATTGCCACATGACTGGAAATTCTGTTGGACTATGGTATGGGGCAGAATGACAGTACCACTACAAGAATTGAGAGAAAGATGTTTTTCAATAGTGATAGTAGTAGTATCCATATGCAAAAGGAGAGAAAGATCATGAGCTTGGGTAGCATTCTGGACAGTGACGATGCGCGTACCGCTCTTGAGAGCATGAAATGAAATATTTCTACCAACATGATGCAGGAGCGCTTTGCCAATACTATGGTCAGAAAGGTAGGCAGAAGAAGAAGTCGGTCTTAAAGTAAAGAATTTAGTCCATTGTGTGGTCCGAAACTGAGCGTGGAGAGGGAGTGCATGATGTGTCGGTCTTTTCCGAGTAGAATGGGAAGGTAACGAAGGAGCATCATCAGGAGATTGACGTTGGTGTTTAGGAGTAGGACCAGAGTTGGTCCGGCGTGAAAGGGGCGGGCGATTCGAAAATTGCCGTACCGTAGAGGGAGAAGCCGGAAGCATAGTCAAAGGAGAGCGGAGTTCAGACAAATCGAAGGAGTCAGTCGAAGCCCCGGTACCTGAAGCGGGTGAGGAAACAGCACCAGCAAGAGGTACAGGGGCATCAGGAGTGTCCGAAGAGTGGTCTAAAAACAAGGCAGGGTCAGAATGGGGTGCGGTATCAAGAAGGGGCCCGGGGGTAGTGGGTTCATGGATTGGGTTCTCCATGGTTAGGTTACTCCTTTGCTTTTTGTTTTTAAGAAAAAAAAAGAAAGAAAAGAAAATAAAAATAAAAAAAGAATAAAAAAAAGGGGGGAGCGGGGAGGAATAGTTCCCAGGAGGAATGAAAGGGCCGGAAATCTCCCTCCGTGCCCAAGAGGACCTCAGCACCGCTAGTAGCGCAGATGCAGCATGGAACCCGTGCCATACCCTACCCTTCATGCCAGTAAACCAGCAATCCGGGATAACAACCTCACATCTGCCGAGCTACCTCGGTGGACAAAAGAGAGGGCGGCCGGATATCCGCCACAAAGCATACCTCCTTCGGCCACCACCCCCGGAATCCGAAAGGTGGCTTCCAGAGATACACCCGTCGCCCGAAAGACACCCAAAGCTATTCCGGGATACTGGAGAGAGATCGGGACATCCCCAGGCGATCGAGATTCCACGGCAAACTACGCCACCGCCAAGAACCTCAATGGAATGGGATGGACCCCGGTATCCTTTCCCCTACCTAGGAACTAGCGCGCCTGTGGGAGAAATCCCAAAGGCCAAAAAGAGGAAGGGCAAAAGGGAGGGGTGGGGAGGAGGAAAGGAAAAAGGGGAGGATGGGATAGGGGAGGGGAGATTGGGGGGTAATTAGGTTCGGTCTGAGGAAGAAGACCGACAGGTCTAATTCCTCAGACCAAGAGCCTCTTCACCACGCCAAGGAGCCCCCCTTGAAGAGGACTAGGCATTCCAGATGACTAAAATAACATTTCCTCTCCTATATTACACTTGCCTTCCATTTTAAATTTATCATCACACAAAAAATAAAGTATTACTGTATTTCTTAGATAATAAAGTAAAACCAGGAATGATTGGTTATGGTTTATGGTATCCTAATAATGAAGCAGACCTAGTAAAAACTCATAAAGCATACCATGGGGGGAAAGAGAAATTGTCAAAAGTCAAATATTTCTGCTACTTCAACTCTTGACACCAACCATCATGTGTATTTCAGTAGTATGTCTTCCATTCTATCAACTGATATAAAAAAAACAGCCAATAAAATCATCCTAGACAACACTTCAAAGTCACTATTTTAAACCAAACACAAGGTCAGAGATTTGCTTTTCTCCATCATGCACTACATGGGGGAAGGATTTTTTTACCATGCATATTCACCACAAACCAATTTCTCTCATGTCTAGGCCAAAATTTGCCACTCACAGCATATTTGAGGACACTGTGCTTAAAATGTAGATCTGCATACAAGACAGCATAAGGGCTAAAGTTTCATCCAGAATTAGGCTTTTTCAAGTCCAAATGAAGGCTTTTACTGCAATTTTTTTTTTTTTTTTATCAAATGTCACTAGCTCATCACTGTCTCCACCATGGTCTCTTGATGGGACCAGGCCCATCGATGTAGGAGGCAGCTGGATGAGGACCAGAGCAATGGGAAGGACATGGAATAACACAACAGGGCTTCTAAATGAGGAACCATCCCAATCTGAACACAGCTTGATCTAACAGCAGGTAACCAGTACTCCAGAGAAAACAAATGTTCACCCACAAAAATATTAGGCAGTCGACGGGGCCCCGAAGAACCCTGAGAAATAAAGAATGGAACGGATGACAAATGAATCTTAGCGCAACCTTGAAGTCTTGAGCAACACTGATGATAACAAGTGAATATCTGGCAACTGAGGTGTAAGAGGACATTACTGATCAGAGAGCATGCATATAGATCTTATTTAGGCTTGAAGAGGGGAGGTTTTGGTATGGTATATTTCAGGTGGATCCACAAGTGTTCCACAGTAGAAAAGCACATTAACAGATCTGCAAAATTTCTCATTCTAATGCACTCTTTTTCATGCTAAATTCAGCTTATGGATGATATAGTATTTGGTAAAAGAAACTTAATTTTTATACTTTGCACGATAGGAAAAGGTAACTAAATGGAGTATTTAAAATGCTAATTGTAGAGATTTAAATTTTTCTTAGCTTCAAAGTTAGTTTTATTTTGTTAACAGTAAAATGGTGCCCTAATTGTTGAACTTTTAACAAAACTTCAACAAATGTCAAGTATCATAAAATATTTAGAATTTTTACCTAATTCACTGAAAGCACGTGCAAGTGTGTCCCGCACAGAAATAAAGTACTGATTTTCTGGCAGGTAAACCTCAGATCCTATTGAGACAGCTTTCTTTAGAAAGCTCACAGCACTTGATACATCACCTTTCAGTAAAGTCTCTTCACCTGTAACAAGAAAAAAGAGGCCAATTCATTCACATAATTCTTGAATCTATGATTAATTTTAATTCAAAATGTGACAATGATGGCACACTACAGACCTTATATAAGGTTATTTTAGCTAATCTAACGTAGCTACACATAAAAATAAACCATGAAAATATTTAATGCGTGTGTACATGTATGTTATGAATGCATATGTATGAATGTACATATGTACTGTATGTATAACAGAAATCCTGTATTGATTATATTTTTGTATGCATGCTTACCAGCTTCAAATAAAGAGTTGACCTTAGTGCACACTTGTACTAAGTGTCCTGATGGCCTCTGTAGTTTATGACACTGAAGACAAAGAAAAACACCTGTACTCTCTGCAAAATCAGACCCTGCTGGTTCATTTTCCCCCATCCATGATAACACACCTCCACAGTTCTCACAATGAAACCCACTCCAGCTTGCCTGTAAAGTTAGTAGTTGTACAACAATAATTAGAAAATATTTTGAAATAAAGGCAGTTAATAAGACTTCAATATGTATGACATTTTTATTCGATCTATGTAAATTTACATAAAACTTTGGATATTTTAAGCCTTTGGAATATAGGAACCTTTTATAATGTTTTGGTAGTGTGTTTCACTTTTTTTTTTTTAGCCTTTTCTTTTCATGGAGTTTCTATTCATGTTGAGTTGAACACATGGGATATCAAAGAAAGATTTACTTCTTGTATTCTATCCTAAAATCAGTGCATCTGGTGTGCTGTATATGACAGAAAATACAGCAGAGTACATAGGTACTATTTAGTAAATCTTTTAAACAATTACTTTTTCTTATATACTGCACTTCTATATAAAATTTTAAGTGGTGAAACAAAATAAAACTCATGATTCAATCTATAAGAAACAAAAACAAAAAGTGTAATATATAAATTATATATAATTACCTCCTTCTGCAAGTATTCAGGCTGGGTGCATGGTTCACACTTGCACATAAAAAAATATTGTCGGTTTAAAGAATCTTGTCTCTCCTGACGTACCTGACGGCAGTAGTGTGGACCTGCAGAGAACCAAAGACAGTGTTTTAAAGCCTAATACAATACAAATCATTAGCAAATAAAAAATACACATTGTTTTCCCTATTAATGGCACTATAGCACTGCTTGATGGTGTTACATATTCATAAGCTTCACTAGATTTTTGCAGCCTGACCTCTCTGTCCACTGACTCAAAATTCTGTATGTCTTCTTTTTTGTTACAGTATATACAGTATAGTACTTCACCCTTCAAAATGCTCTTTAGGGTAATCTTGGCAATATTCCGAATAGTTTAGACAGAAATTATTCAAAATATCGCTTATACTTTATTATTATTATTACTTTTACCTCAGTGGCTGTCTCCCACCAAGGCAGGGTGATCCAAAGAAAACACATTCACCATCATTCATTTAATTGCATCTTGTCAGAAGTGTGCTATCACAATCACCTTCCATCTGCAACATCCACACACCTCCATCAGAGTGCAGGCACTGCCCTTTCCACATTCAGGACAACTCTAGTTGCCCTGCACCTCCTCATAAAAATTTATGTTTTTATTTTTTGATATCAGTAAAACTCTCCATGGGAAAGTGGGAAAAAAATTCTTCCTCCATAAGTCGTGTGTGTCGTAAGAGGCAACTAAAATGCCGGGAGCAAGGGGCTAGTAACCCCCTTCTCCTGTATAACTACCAAATTTAAAGAGAGAAGCTTTCATTTTTCTCTTTAGGCCACCCTACCTCGGTGGCATATGGCCGGTTTGTAAAAAAAAAAATTGCATACTGTATTACAATATTTCCCATTACACAGTATAAGACACACCAGTGTATTAGTGTGATATTAGAAGTTTTAAAACTATTACTAACTTAAAAATTGAAATTATTAGCTGTAAGACATATATGTAACATGAACCTAGGTGCTTCTTTGATAGAAGTAACAAATTTCTGAATGTGTTACCATAAAATATATGTAAAACAGCATAAAGGAAACACTATAGTCTACTGCCTATGTACATGTATACTAGTGTGTGTGTGACCCTGATCAACCAGGGTGTCGTAAGTAGATTTTCAAACAGAAGAGTAATAGTCTTGCTGATCAGGTAATCACTAGAAAAGCCTAGCCTCATAACAGATTCCAAGAGTAGAGAAATTCTTGAAACTGGTCAGAGGTATGTACATCTTTTATTCATGCTTTGTGCTAGCCACCCTATCTATTTTCTGATGCCATATTCTGTAGTTCTATATAGAGCTCTTTTGCTTTGTTCCATCTGAGCTATAAATATGTTACCCCTGAAAAATATACTAGAAATGGAATATTAATACTCCCTACCATAGCAGTTGTAAATTTGGCCATCAGAGTTGACATCTTCAATCGTCCGTATTACTAGCAAATCCTTATAAAAACTGTAAAAAGAAAGATGATGTTATTAACGTATAAAAGAGAATTACGACTTAAAAGAATTTCATTCACAATAATTACATAATTCCTTATTTATTTCTATTACACTGTGTTCCTTGTTAATTACAATCATTGCTGTCTGATACTGATGACTTCTAAGCACCAATGATTACCTACGGAGAAATGTAGCATTCATCATATCATGAAAGAGTTATCAGACAAGTATGATTATCACTGTATCGAGTACTGAAAATATGGTGAGCATGTGTGAAATTCTGCTGACTGGCGGTGCATTATATGCTCACACGGGTCATTACAATAAATCATTGCATGACAAAGAGGTGGCTCAAGTTGTCCTCTGATAAGTTGTATGGATAAGACTGAATATAGTGTGGGTTACTTGTGAAGAGGCTGAGCATAGCTTAAGTGCTAAGTATTAACTGAGCATGAAAACGGTCAGCTACTCTGGGTGTACCAAGGGGTATTGGAGAAAGCTTGAATCTCCTCAGTATAAAAGTTTTATAAGTGGCTAAGTGAACCATCCAAGGGGGGCAAGTGAACTTGAGTGTATACTGACGGTATGAAGGGGGCTAACAAGTGATTTAAGTTGGCTAAAAGAACTACTCCATTTGAGGGAGTAAGTGGATTTAAGTGAAGTCTGATAGAATTAGACAGTGGGTAGTTTAAAGGTTCCAAGCAGGATGACATGCCATCCACTTGTTTTCTCATACCTAGGGTAAAAGGGGAAGTTTTTACCTGGATAACCCACTCCCCCCTCCCACACAATACTCTATACCAAAAAGAGGAAATGACACAATAACCTTTAATGCCCTCTTAAGTCAACTGTTTACACTGATTTTGTTACTTAGATTCCACTTCGTTTATACACAAAGTGGAATCTGTTTTTACCTACTGTATCTCATAAAATGCCTTATTTTTCTCATGATTTTTTTAGTTACCACATATCAGTCTCTGTGATGCACTTTTTTATAACTTTTTTCAATGTCTATTTAGGTCAGTATCAGATACATGTGTGTTATGAAATGTTATGATGATTTAACCTAGTCCAGGCTACTAGAACTGTAGATTGACCCTAATAAAAGGATGTATTTTCACCTAACACATAAGTTAGTAAATTAGTACTATTAGTACCAGCGAGTGGCTAGCGCACTCAGCTCACACACTGAGGTCCTGGGTTCGAATCTCCTCCAGTATGGCTGGAAAACATTAGGAATGAGTTTCCATAAGACAAAACTGACCTAATTTGCCCAAAATGCTCTGTATAAGAAGGAGCTTTCTATATAGCAGTACACATGTCATTGATGTCAGCTAGGCCTGTATACCGTGTACATGTAGTAAATAAAGATATTATTATTATATCCTTATCCATCCCTTATTATACAAGTTTCACAAACCAAATATTTATTTACATGAATCCCATGCTAAACAATTAAGTTCATTATAAACTGAAAATAAAAAATCTGCATGTTTAAATACTACCTGTTGATAATATTAGGTTTACAAGAATGATTCATGAGGCTGGCAGTGGGGTAGATAGCAGATGCAATCCTCTTCTGTGACACTTTCTCAACCTTACTCTTCCCTCCTGCCAAATGATAAGATATATTTATATTGGTATCCAGACCAGAGCTTTGGTGAGATGGGTAAGGAAGAAGGATGGGTAAGGATAGAAATTTTGGAAAAGGGTGGGAGGGGGGAGAGAGGTAGGATATAAAAGGTAAGTGGCTCAACCACTTTGGTGTAATTTAAAAAGTGTACGTGAAATGATAAGATATTCTTTAAGAGGTATAAGACTAACCCATCAGAGTCACATAGATATAACAGAATATAAGTACATGACTCTGAATTGGTAGTAATTATACAAGTTGCAATTGCTTTTTTTTTTTTTTTTGCGATTGCACAACGGATATTTATGCGACAATGAAGGCAATAATTTTCTGGCCAGTTTATAGAATTCCGTGACAATGGCTTCTTACAGGTGGTGTCCAGCCATAGTAAATAGCATAATTTTTACATTAGGTTGTTATATAAGATATCTCCCTAACTGGGGGCAATGATGTACTCAGTATACATAGAAGGGTTCTGGTGTTACCCAATCTTCATCAGGGAGGTTGCTCAATATCATGGGTCGAGGGTAATCATCTTTATGTATAAAACCACGGACCCTCTGTGGGAGAGTCATTTTTTGAGTCCTGTGAGGAGGAGTATTGATGCTATAATCTGTGGTATTTACCACTTGTATAGGATGTTCTCTATCTGGCATGTATAGTTCTTGCATTGTATAGAGTTGTTTCTTTTTTAGGGTGTCAAGGCGTACATTTATGGCAGTAATATCTTGTTGTGTGTGTAAATCTGCCATTTTTACTCTGTCTCTCCTCCTGGTATCGGTAATGAAGCGAAGAGCTCTATTCTGGACCCTTTGTAACCGTAGCATATTTGTCTTTGTTGTTAATGACATTGGGACACAAGGGTATTCGAGTATAGGTCTTATTAACATTTTATACAGATGTTTTTTGACATGTTGAGGGGCTTGATTGAATCGAAAGAGACTGCTAAGACCGGCTTTGGCTATGTTGATCTTTTTAGTTACATGAGATGTTGAGTGGAGCAGCCTGTCTATGTCATATCCCAAGATCTTGTTAGGGTTTCTAATGGCTACAGGTGTACCTCTGATGGAGATACCCCCTTTATCTTCAATTGTTGATGCAAAACATCCTATCGTGCTAACAAGGACCTTGTCAGGATTAGTCGTAATTCTCCATTTCTTTTCCCAATTAGATGTTCGACGAAGTTCAATATTCATTTTTTCTATGACTCTCTCATACTTGTATTTTCCTGTTACCGGAGTTGATGAGACGACATGAATATCATCATCTGCAAACTGTATCACAATTGTATCATTAAACTCTGGTTGAGGAAGGTCATTCACATAAATGTTGAACAGAAGTGGACTGAGACAAGAACCTTGTGGGACACCAGCTGTCGGTATAAAAGGCTCTGCCGACCTGCCATGAAAGGTGGGAATGATTTTTCTTTGAGTTAAGAAATTATATATTACTCTGAGAAAAGTCCAGTTATGGTCTGGTAGGTCAATGAGTTTGTATATTAGGCCATCATGCCATAAGCTATCAAAAGCTTTATGAACATCTCTGGTGGCAATTAAGGCAAGATTCCCCTGATGCTTTAGACTTGCTACAGTATCGAAAATAACGTTTATTGCATGATTGGTACCTCTATGTGTTCTAAAGCCAAATTGTTTTCAGTAAAAAAGTGATTAAACTCCATATAGTAGTTCAATCTGTTGGAAATGACCTTCTCAAGAACTTTTCCAGTGACTTCAAGTAAAGATATAGGTCTATAGTTCCCAGGTTGGTGAATGTCTTTATTGGGCTTACCAAGAAAGATCATCCTAGCAGTCTTAAAAACCACTGGAAAATGTCCTGAGGCCAAGATGGCATTAAAGATATTTACCAAAGACTGTTTACAATTTCTGGGGAGGAACTTTATTTGTTTCATTGTTATTCCAGAGAGGCCAGGGGCTCTATTGTGCATTCTTCCAATAACCTGACTCATCTCTAGTAATGTAATAGGTCTAGTAAGCGGGTGGGTATCTTCAAGAGTTGAAGTATCGATGGAGGTAGTGGTTGTAGGTCATCCAAGTTCTCATCTCTCCATTCATTTACCAACTGATAATGATTATTGTTAAATTGACGACTGTTATTGTGGGAGAGAATTTTCTCCCATACATCACCCATCAAATTAGCTTGGTCCTGTGGATCGTCAAGTTTAGTTTCAACATCTTCATCATCCTCATCAGTGAAGGTATGAACTAGGTAGTTAGGAGCCTTGTACTTTGCCCCTAAAAGTTGTCGGATCTTACTCCAAAATTTTGCTGGTTCACGTTTGTACTGATTAGCTTGAAGAACTAGCAATTTCCATAAGTCCCGTTTGTGATGACTAATCATGTTAATTAATTCTTGCCTTAATTGGTGCAGTGTAGCTGCTGGTGGTTGTCGAGTTTGAAGATGCCTTCGACATTCTGCTTGATAATTTCTTAAATTGTCTCTAATTTCCCTAGTAGGTTTATATTGTTGGTAAATCTTTGTGGAAGCTAATTGACAAGTTGCATTAGTAGCTTCAATTATTCGATTATGCAGGGACCTGATTGCATCATCAATTGCAGTGGAAGGTAGATTTTCCAATGACACAATTTCATCGTCACCCAGAAATGCCCTGAAGGGGTCAAATCCTAGGGTGTTAAGATTGGGTTTAGGAGGTACAGGGATTCTAAATGGAGAAGTTTGTAGTTGTATTATAACAGGGATATGGTCAGATCCTACATTTCCACCAGGAGATATACGACAGTGAAAGATGTCACAGTCTCTGTTTGTCAGTACTATATCTGGTGTCCCTGGATGAGGTTCAATGTACGATTTAAAGAATGGGCCTTGAAATAACAAGTTTCTAGCTGTCATGATATTAAAGAGTTGTTTTCCTTTTAAGTCACCCAGTAGAATACCAGCTCCACAGTTGAAGAGGGCAGGGTGATGAGGATTAAAATCTCCCGCTAGAATTGTTGGAATATTTCTGCTTAATAACCTATGTAGAGGAATTGACTCTATATTGTTGTCTCGGGGGAAAATATCCAGTTCCTATCACTAGTTGTCCATGAGACGTTGTCATTTCTATTGCAAGAATGTTATCTTCATCAACATGAATATTTTTAAATGTATAGCCTAATTTAACTAAGATGGCTACAGCACTAAAGGGTCCTCTCGATTTCTCCACAGTGCAGTAACCACGTAATTTAATATGTTGATCAACTCTTGCAGCTGTCTCATTCAAAAGTATAACATCGGGATTGTAATTATGTAGTTCAACCTCAAGAAGGTAACGGTTATTAAAGAAATGTTGAACATTAAATTGGAAAATTGTAATCCCCATTATTTCTTGCACTTCGCTCGTGTACTGCGGTCTGAACGCCTGCAAGTAGTGTCATGTGTGGTATCCACACTATTCCTGCTGGACTCGTCAAGGGGAAGAGGGAACTTCTGCGTAGGTGCTTGTGTATTAAAAATGCCATCATCTTCACTAGAGGTGGTAATATTAACAGATTCATTAGAATCGTTAGAGTCATCATCAGAAAACGGAGGTATGATATTCCCAGTTACAGGAAGCAGAGGCTCGTGCGAGTTAATGGGAGACTGTGGAGGCTCCAAGGGAATATTAGGTAGGCAAGGTGAGTTATCCTGGGAAAGTTCCTGTTCAACAGGATCAGCTTCAATAGCGGGAGAGTAGGCACCAATTTCTGGGGCATTGTTATGTTCAGGTGTTGACTTATCGGGTTGAGGGGAGTTGACAACCTGGGTATGCGAGGTGGGCGATCCCTGGGCCAGGGATGATTTAGGCTTATTTTTAGATGTAGAGTAGGGTACATATAAAATTTACTTTATAAAAAAAAAAAAAAAAAAAAAAAAAGACTAGTGCAATTACTGTATTAAAAAAAAACTATACATTGCACAACATAAAATCTTTCTTTTCATTACACAACATGGTGGTTGATACCTTTAACTATAAGCTAAAGTGGTGAATAAGATTCACAATGACATAACTGGAACCTGATAATGGATCAAGATGGACAAACATCATGTACACTTTCATCTCCAAAAGGTGGGTTAGTTGTAAACTGTACGAAGGTAGTACTGTGGTCTTACAAATTCCTCACTTTAATCAACATAAATGACCACCAACCATATTTACTTAAACTTTAAGTCCTCCTCAAAGTTTTCATCTTCAAATCTGTTAAACATTACTAATTTCTATATTCCTTTTACTTTTCTTTCTCAGTCAAATATTGTCTTCTCTGAAAAAGTTCTCATAACATTTCAGGCTTAGAAAAATTTGATGGAGCAATTTTACACAAATTGCAAAATTAATTAGTAGTTTGTTCCATTTTCTCTATCCTACTGCACTTTCCTCCATTATGTTTTTATCTTCTACATCACATTGCCATTTACTCCATCACATTACTGCTTTAGTGAATATTTTTCTTCCCTTCTTTATCTCTCATTCATTCATTCATTCTCTCATTCATTCATTCTCTCATTCATTCGCTCTCTCTCTCTCTCATTCATTCATTCTCTCTCGTTCATTCATTCGTTCTCTCATTCATTCGTTCTCTCATTCATTCATTCTCTCATTCATTCATTCTCTCTCTCGTTCATTCATTCATTCATTCCCTCGTTCATTCATTCACTCTCTCTCGTTCATTCATTTTCTCTCTCGTTCATTCATTCTCTCTCTCGTTCATTCATTCTCTCTCTCGTTCATTCATTCTCTCTCTCGTTCATTCATTCATTCATTCTCTCTCTCTCGTTCATTCATTCTCTCTCATTCATTCACTCATTCTCTCTCGTTCATTCATTCATTCTCTCTCGTTCATTCATTCATTCTCTCTCTCTCTCGTTCATTCTCTCTTTCGTTTGTTCATTCATTCTCTCATTCTCTTTCATTCATTCATTCTCTCTCTTCCTCATTCTTTCTCTCATTCTTTCATTCTCATTCTCTCTCTCATTTTCATTCTCTCATAAATTAGACCTTATGGCCAGATAAAAAATAAGCTACTATGGCAACTAAACATTTGATAAAAATCTTACCTGAACTTGATCCCATGATCTGTGTCACTGCATGGGCATTGGATACTAGTTGAGCAATGTGCCTCATTACTGCAGAAGCAAGATGGGCCACATCAAGGTGATCTTCACTCTTCATCACAGCCTCATTATGCTTTGGGAAATTTGTTTTATCCAAAACTGCAGTTGCCAAAAGAATTGCAGCCTAAAAAGCAAAAATATTACTTGTATATGACAGAAAACTATTTAAATACAGTAACTCTATCCACACGGGGGATAACAGATACAGTGGTACCCCGAGTTTTGAACTGCTCCCAACTCGACCAATTATGTAAGTGTATTATTGTAAGTGCACTTTGTAAGTGTATTTCTGGGGGTCTGAAACAGACCAATCTAATTTACATTATTCCTTATGGGAACAAATTCGTTTGGTAACGGCACTCAAACAGCCTTCTGGAACAAAGAAAGTTCGAAACTCGGGGTACCACTGTAAATCTTGCTACTTGTACTTAGGTCACGCTGCACATGCATAAACACGCATTTATATACACACCCATCTGTGTTTTCTTCTATTTTCTTAATAGTTCTTGTTTTTCTTTATTTCCTCTTATCTCCATGGGGAAGTGGAACAGAATTCCTCTGTAAGCTGTGTGTGTCATAAGAGGCAACTAAAATGCTGGGAGCAAGGGGGCTGATAACCCCTTCTGTATAAATTACTAAATTAAAAAAAAAAAAAAAATGCCATTTTTCTTCTTAGGTCACCTTGCCTTGGTGGGATAAGGCTGGCGTGTTGAAAAAAAAACTTTATCCATGTTAACATAGACGTACACTCTAATTCTTTAACTGTGCATAATGCCTCAAATTTGCTGCCACCTTGTTACACCTAGAAAATATGTAAATGTAGAGCCAGGCAGGTCCATGTAGAGCACCATGAAGCACAATGACTCAGCAGGACATGTAAATATGACACTCTGCATTTATGTATAAGGGATGTGTATATAGCATACATACATTTTTCACAATGGCCTTGACGGCACACGTGTTTTGGACACATTAAAAGTATATACGTAACAGCATAAACTTATTTTTATCCCAGGATAACCTAAGAAATTAAAATGAAGCCACCTGTTCCCCCCCTTACAGAATTATATATATTAAAAAGGTAAGAAAATTTGGAATTTATCTTATGCACATAAAAGCAGACCCTATGCATCGCAAATGCTCATGATTTATAGCCAATTGGGCTGAAACTCACCAGACAGTACTGAAGCTGATCTTCTGGAAGACACCTATTAAAGTGGGGCATAAGATGATACACTGCCCTATATCCATCACTTAGATCCCTACCATTATAAACACCATTTTTTCCTACTCCTTCCATTCTGTCTTCCAATTCCTCATGCCTGAAAATAAAATCAATAAAACACATTTTGATTAAAAACCACTAGGTATAATTTAAAATGCACCACAAATATCGGTGAAGTAAACAACTGTATGTTTATGAATTTCTTGTTTGTTAGTTCACGTTTATGTAAAGAACACGAGACCATATTTCAGAAAATTATTTAAACAGCTTAAGTTCAAGCAGATCATCATGGGAACTCCCAATCTCAGCTTCACACACATGTATAAATGAATAACAAGTAAGACGTTCATGAACAACTCATTGTTACCAATACAGGAGGTCCCCACTTATATAGCAGGTTAGGTTTTGGGCTACTACTGTGAAGTGAAAAATCACTAAGTGAAACAGCCTTTTCTTCCACTTTCAAATGCATATAAAAGCCTGATAATATTTTTACACTATCATATATTAAGTGTATAATAGAGCTAGACCTAAAAAATGCATATACAGTACACACACATTAATATATTTGCATCCTTAACTTATAGTAGGTAGTGAATATATTTATTGCAGGAAGTCTCAATAAATGAAGAATGGATATAACTGAAAATTGCTGCATTAGCAAAATGCTGTAAAGTAGGGCCAGCCTGTATATGATCTTTGCTGGCATAATGCCTGAAATTTTACTGCTTAAATTATGTCCATAAATTTTTCAGTGTTTTCTCTTATTTACCATTAACCCTTTCAGGGTCCGTCCCGTAGATCTACGGCTTCACGTTGAGTGTCCAAACCGTAGATCTATGCCAAAATTCTAGCGCCGTCAAATTTAGGGCGAAAATGCTCATAGGCCTACATGTGAGAGAACGGGTCTGCATGGTGGGTGTGCGCCATAAACAAAAAATCTAGGCGCCCGCATAGCATTGTGGGAACGCTGGCTCAGTTACCCTTGTTCACCATGCCTCATCGCAAGTCAGCTCTCACTCCCCGGAAAATTGGGACTCTCCTCTTCCTATCTGATAGTTCTGACACTGATGGAAGTGGAAATGAAGACGAATTCTATGGCTTTGATCAGTTAGTGACCGAAAAGAATGACCAGGATATCGATAATAGTGCAGAAAACCCTGACGATCCTCAACCTTCTACCTCTGGTGTGGGCACTCGTGACTCACGGTCGGTTGTTCCTCAACACAAGAGAAAACTAATATTTTCGCGTGGCCAGGCCTCTGACTTCAGTAATGATGATGATAGTGACGTGGATTGTGATTTTATTGCGCTCGACGATCATTCGAGTAGTGATAGTGAGGAATCATATTCACCAGTGAAGCGTCGGTATGTTCGCCGCCGCATGCGCTCGGGTAGAGTACCCTATACTGTGCCCAGGGGACGGAGTACATTCCGGAGTACATCCCGTGGCCCTACACCAGTTTTAGGTAGTGATAGCGAGGATGATGTGGCTACCCTTGGCATGGATAGACCACAGGCATCAGTGGATGGTGTTAGTGGTGATGGTAGTGGCACCGCCATGCGTGACTCACCAGGCCACGCTGGGACCCACGCTGCTGACTCGTCAGTTCAAGGACAAAGCGGAGCACCAGCCACCAGCCCACCACAACCACCCTATGATGTCCAGTATCCACCAGCAAACCGTATGTGGGATTGGCAGCAAAATCCCAATTTTGTTCCCAAGCCTCGCCACTTTGATGACTCTCAAAGTGGAATTCTACCTACTTGTCCCCTTGGAACCACGGCCAATGAACTGGAATTCTTTGAATTATTCTTTGACCAGCCATTGATGGAAATTATTGTCAGGGAAAGTAATAAGTATTTTGAGTACACCATGGCAAATACGATCTTATCACCACAGTCAAGACTACACAGGTGGAAAGAGACGACTGTTGCAGAAATGCATTTGCTTTTTGCAACAATAATGCTTATGCCTCACGTCTATAAGCATAATATAAAAGCATACTGGTCCACAGATCGGCTAATTTCTACCCCGGTCTTCAGTGAAATCATACCAGTGAACAGGTTTATCTTACTCTTACGTATGTTGCACTTCTCTGACAAAACCAGGCCTGACAGAAGTGACAGGTTATACAAGATTAGAAATGTTTTCATGTATCTCAAACAAAAGTTCAGGATATACTTTTATCCATTCAAGAATCTTGTAATTGACGAGTCTTTGATTTTGTTCAAAGGTAGACTGTCATTCAAGCAGTATATACCGAGCAAGAGGAAACGCTTTGGTATAAAACTGTTTGTACTCTGTGATTGTGACAGTGGCCTGGTGTTGGATATTGTTGTATACACGGGTAGTAAAACATTGAAAGATACCAAGATGTTATTGGGTATCTCAGGTGACGTAGTGAGAAACATGATGGCACCTTATCTTGGTAAGGGGCATACATTATATACCGATAACTGGTACACAAGCCCATTACTCAGTGATTTCATGCGAGTGAACAAGACAGATGTGTGTGGCACAGTGTGTTCTAATCGTAAACATATACCCAGGCTCAATGCAGGTGCTCGTTGTGATGACGTGCAGGTGTTTACTGCCAATGACATCATGGCATTACGGTGGCATGACAAACGAGATGTCACATTGTTGACAACCATTCACCGTAATGAAATGCAAGACAGTGGCAAAGTTGATCGAGTGACTAATGAACGTATTCGAAAACCAGTGACAGTGATTGATTATACACAAAACATGCGCTTGGTTGACAAATGTGACATGCAGATTGGTTTTGTTGACTGTGTTCGTAAGAGTTACAAGTGGTACATGAAACTTTTCTTCCATCTCATGGACATTTCAATGCTCAATGCATATAATATGTACCAAATAAAGACTGGCAACAGACCACAGTATGGTGAATTTTGTTTGTCTGTTGTCAGACAACTCATAATGAAGTACCAGGTAAGAACACCTGCTATACAACACGGTCCTCGAATTCCTCAGGATATACCCAAGCGTTTGAGGAGGGAAGGTGATCATTTCATAATACAACTTCCTTCAACTCAGAAGAAATTTGCTCAGAAGAGATGCATCGTCTGTGCACAAACAAAACGATGGCAACAAAGATGCAAAGACACTCGGTTTGTGTGAGGAATGTAAGGTGCCTCTGTGCATGGTGCCTTGTTTCAAGGAGTTCCACAAGCTCCAGCAGTTCTAAAACCATGTCCAGTGATTGTAAATATGTAAATATATGATAGAACATTAGTATTATACAAGATTTGTGCATGTTTATTGTAATAAACAACAGTGGTAAACAATAATATGATAATAACTTTAGTGCGGTTATTGTGTTCAATACAGTGAGTTTATATATATACATTATATACAGTATTGGTCTCTCAGGCCCCAAATGTTAGTAGGAATAGAAAAAAATTGGAAAAGAAAAGAAAAAACAATAAAAACCGCAAAATAATGTAATGCGCGTATGTGGAATTCGTCGATGTTGCCGCCACCACATCATTTTTGACAAACTTCTTGGCACTGTATCTCGGTAAGTACTGATCAGATTTTTTTTTTTGTCTTATTACCTTCACAAAAATATGCTCTTTAATTCTGTAAGAAAAATAATTTTTTTTTTTTTTCAAAATTTCTTGGACACTGGAACACCACTTCAGATTTTGGCCTTGGACCCTGAAGGGGTTAAGGCAAAGAAAACACAAAAATGGTCAAGAGCATCACTGCCCGAACTCAGAAAGTTTTGTGAACATCACCTGTATCATCTCCATTCCAGATCTGGTTGATGACCTCAACAACATAGTCAATGTTGAACCAAAAAAGATACCAGCTTGGATGACAAAGTACAAAAACATATTAAATTAATTTTTTAAAGGCAAATAGCTGTGAATTATTACAATCACAAGAAAGTGCTAAATCCATATTGGCCATGCAGCAACTGGAAACTGGGAGGTAATCAAACTCGATCCAAAGAAAAGGATGGTACCCTGATTCTTTAGACCAAGACCCTTTCACCAGCAACACGATAACCACTTGAAAGAAAGTCACCATTGAATGACAAAAATATGATGTATGTACTGTGTATAAATCTAATTACACATGTTTACTTATCAACATACCTGATATCACAACAACGCTTCCATCCTGTTACAAGAATGACCCGGACAGCAAGGTGAGCAATTCCCACAGATGATAAAATATGAAGAATACCACATTCATACTGGTGCCATGTTTGTCCAAGCTCACGGCATTCTTCTTTGCAGAATATTGCATCACAACAATATTTACATCTGGGAAAATAAATTTTAACATGTCTATTTTCATTGCATATGAATATACAGTACTTTTTTGTAACATAAAGAGGGACTGATAAATATAAGTACAGTAGTCCCTCAATAATCGTCCATAATCCGTTCCTGGAAGTGCGACTATTATCGAAATGGACAATTTTCGAATCAATTTTCCCCATAAGAAATAATGTAAATCCAATTAATTCGTTCCAGACATGCACAAAAGAATGAACATTCAACATGACAGTTACCTTTATTGAAGGCTGTTGTTGATGAATGGGAGAGAGGGAAGAGAGGTTATTTGGAAGGGGAATCCCCCTCCATAAGGACTCTAGGGCACTAATAAAATGTATAAATGAACATTGGTAATAGGGGTAGTTGATGAGTGGAACAGTCTGCCTAGTAGGGTGATCGAAGCTAAAACACTGGGTAGTTTCAAATTTAGGTTGGATAAATACACGAGTGAGAGGGGTTGGATTTGAGTCGGACTTGCACCTGAGCTTATTGCTTGGGTAGCATTTGTTCTGTTAGTGGGTTGGATTTGTGAAGGACCGGCCTAGTATGGGCCAGCAGGCCTGTTCCAGTGTTCCTACTTTCTTAAGCTCTTATTTAACATCACACTTACCAGTAGGGTGATCGAGGCTAGGACCTTGGGTAGCTTTAAGAAGAGATTGGACAAATATATGAGTTGGAGGAGCCGAGTTTGATTTGTGTCATTGGGTACGGGAGTAAATTCTTGGGTAGCTTTGGGTAGAGGTCATTTTGATAAGGACCTGCCTTGTATGGGCCAGTAGACCTGCAGTGTTCTTCCATTGTTATGTTCTTATTGGCTATTTGTTTGTGTGAGGGAGGGATGGGAAGTTTATTGTCTTAGAATATGACACTAATATCAACTCTATGGCTTATTTATCTATCACAATTCAACTAATATGACATAATAAACAATATTAATAACATAGAAACATGGAATATACTCTAGAATGAATAAAATAAGTCATTACATAGGTCACAAGAGGTGTTGTGTTGTGTTGTTGTTGTTGGGTATACAAGGGTCACTGAGTGTAAGCCGTCCATAATGGTGGTGAGGCTGCGGTGTTTTCTGTAGCCCTATATAACTCCAACACCATTGGAGGAGTTGGTAGAAATGTTGACAGGTACCTTCTATGACAGGAACCATTCTCTGACCCACGTTCGCCTTAGCTTTTGGGTTAAGACATGGCCCAGTTCTACACTCCTCTCTAGTGCTAAACGTCCCATGTCCCTCCCTCCCCGCTCACCCCACCGGAGTCCCAACAGAAGAGCCTGAATTTCTCTTCTCAATATCTGTCCCACAATCGCCTTTGCTGCTGGGTTAAGCCCTGGCTCTATTTCTACAACTAAGAACACTCCTCTCCAGCACTATTCTTTGTCTGTCCCATCTTCCCCGCTCATCCCATTTGGGATCTTACCTGAACTTTCATTCGTTCGTCGTTCAAGGAGTTGGTGGAATCGCTGAATCACTAAAGAAGGAACCCTCTACCACCATCACTACGACCTTCTACCACTATTACAACTATTACCACTATCACTACTATCTTCTACCACCATCACTACCACCAAAGAAAGCTTCTAGTGCCAGCCCTTTGGTAAAGATTGTGAGAAACGCATAATTTATGAAAAAGTTTGTAGAAAAATACAAAGATGGTGGTGGTGGAGTGGAAGCAGTTGTGATAGTGGTTGATGAACATAAGAACATAAGAAAGGAGGATCACTGCAGCAGGCCTGTTGGCCCATGCTCGGCAGGTCCTTTACAATTCATCCCACTAACGAAACATTTTCCCAACCCAGTCCTCAATGCTACCCAAGAAATAAGCTCTGATAACTCTATCCAATCATTTGGGACTTGCAAATGAGTGGATAGAGTTATCAGAGCTTATTTCTTGGGTAGCATTGAGGACTGGGTTGGGAAAATGTTTCGTTAGTGGGATGAATTGTAAAGGACCTGCCAAGAATGGGCCAACAGGCCTGCTGCAGTGATCCTCCTTTCTTATGTTCTTATGTACATCAACCACTATCACAACTGCTTCCACTCTACCACCATCTTTGTATTTTTCTACAAACTTTTTCATAAATTATCCGTTTCTCACATTCTTTACCAAAGGGCTGGCACTAGAAGCTTCCTTTGGAGCCATGGTAGCTTATTTAGCACTTGCAAGCACTAAAATCAATGGAATATTATGAAATATTTCGTAGGAGCATGTGAGGGGACCGTCACTCACTGGTAAACAATGGCACACTGGCTGGGAAGGCAGGCCCAGGCGGCTCAGAGCGTGAGTTCCCGTCCTGGACGAAGGACGATTAGCGAGTTAACGGACCATTTGCGAGCCAATATTTAGACGAAAAAACAGGACTATTTCCGAAATGGACGACTTTCAGGCCGGACGATTATTGAGGGACCACTGTATATATATATTTTTTTTTCAACACACCGGCCATATCCCACCAAGGCAGGGTGGCCCAAAAAGAAAAACGAAAGTTTCTCTTTTTAAATTTAGTAATTTATACGGGAGAAGGGGTTACCAGCCCCTTGCTCCCGGCATTTTAGTCGCCTCTTACAACACGCATGGCTTACGGAGGAAGAATTCTGTTCCACTTCCCAATGGAGAAATATAAGTATATCTTCTTTCTTTCAACACACCAGCCGTATCCCACCGAGGCAGGGTGGCCCAAAAGGAAAAACAAAAGTTTCTCCTTTTACATTTAGTAATATATACAGGAGAAGAGGTTACTAGCCCCTTGCTCCCGGCATTTTAGTCGCCTCTTACGACACGCATGGCTTATGGAGGAAGAATTCTGTTCCACTTCCCCATGGAGAAAATAAATATAAATATATATATATATATACACACACATATATATATATATATACACACATATATATATATATATATACACACATATATATATATATATACAGTGGACCCCCGCATAACGATGGCATCGCATAGCGATTTTTCCGCATAACGATTACTTTTATCGCAAAATTTTTGCCCCGCATACCGATTAAAAACCCGCATACCGATTTTCGTCCGAGACGCGTCCAATGTGCCCTCACATGTGCCGGCCGTCCCATTGTTTACCAGCCAGCCTCCGCGGTAACATCCAAGCATACACTCGGAATATTTCGTATTATTACAGTGTTTTCGGTGGTGTTTCTGGAAAATAAGTGACCATGGGCCCCAAGAAAGCTTCTAGTGCCAACCCTGTGGTAAAAAGGGTGAGAATTAGTATGGAAATTAAGAAAGATTTTGAAGGGTTTGGGGCTAACCCTGAGAAGCCTATGCCAGTTGTGAAATCCATTGTGCCTACTTCAAAGATTAAGGAAATGTGTGCAGAGTGGTTTGAACTGCAAACCTTTATAGATGAAAATCACCCTGACACAGCTGTTGCAAGCCGTGCTTGTGACTATTTCAATGACAATGTTATGGCCCATTTTAGGAAAGTCTTGAAGAAACGGGAGGTACAGAGCTCTATGGACAGATTTGTTGTGCGACAGAGGTCCAGTGACTCTGAAGCTGGTCCTAGTGGCATTAAAAGAAGAAGGGAAGTAACCCCAGAAAAGGACTTGCTACCTCAAGTCCTAATGGAAGGGGATTCCCCTTCTAAACAGTAAGAAGATAATGCTCTCCCCTCCTCCCATCCCATCAATCATCACCAGATCTTCAATAAAAGTAAGTGTCATGTAATTGTGCATGCCTTTTTCAGTTTGTGTGTATTAAAATTAACATTTCATGTGGTAAAAAAAATTTTTTTTCATACTTTTGGGCGTCTTGCACGGATTAATTTTATTTCCATTATTTCTTATGGGGAAAATTAATTCGCATAACGATTATTTCGCATAACGATGAGCCCTCTTGCACGGATTAAAATCGTTAACCGGGGGTCCACTGTATATATATATATATTTTATTATTTTTTTTTATTATCACACTGGCCGATTCCCACCAAGGCAGGGTGGCCCGAAAAAGAAAAACTTTCACCATCATTCACTCCATCACTGTCTTGCCAGAAGGGTGCTTTACACTACAGTTTTTAAACTGCAACATTAACACCCCTCCTTCAGAGTGCAGGCACTGTACTTCCCATCTCCAGGACTCAAGTCCGGCCTGCCGGTTTCCCTGAATCCCTTCATAAATGTTACTTTGCTCACACTCCAACAGCACGTCAAGTATTAAAAACCATTTGTCTCCATTCACTCCTATCAAACACGCTCACGCATGCCTGCTGGAAGTCCAAGCCCCTCGCACACAAAACCTCCTTTACCCCCTCCCTCCAACCCTTCCTAGGCCGACCCCTACCCCGCCTTCCTTCCACTACAGACTGATACACTCTTGAAGTCATTCTGTTTCGCTCCATTCTCTCTACATGTCCGAACCACCTCAACAACCCTTCCTCAGCCCTCTGGACAACAGTTTTGGTAATCCCGCACCTCCTCCTAACTTCCAAACTACGAATTCTCTGCATTATATTCACACCACACATTGCCCTCAGACATGACATCTCCACTGCCTCCAGCCTTCTCCTCGCTACAACATTCATCACCCACGCTTCACACCCATATAAGAGCGTTGGTAAAACTATACTCTCATACATTCCCCTCTTTGCCTCCAAGGACAAAGTTCTTTGTCTCCACAGACTCCTAAGTGCACCACTCACTCTTTTTCCCTCATCAATTCTATGATTCACCTCATCTTTCATAGACCCATCCGCTGACACGTCCACTCCCAAATATCTGAATACGTTCACCTCCTCCATACTCTCTCCCTCCAATCTGATATTCAATCTTTCATCACCTAATCTTTTTGTTATCCTCATAACCTTACTCTTTCCTGTATTCACCTTTAATTTTCTTCTTTTGCACACCCTACCAAATTCATCCACCAATCTCTGCAACTTCTCTTCAGAATCTCCCAAGAGTACAGTGTCATCAGCAAAGAGCAGCTGTGACAACTCCCATTTTGTGTGTGATTCTTTATCTTTTAACTCCACGCCTCTTGCCAAGACCCTCGCATTTACTTCTCTTACAACCCCATCTATAAATATATTAAACAACCACGGTGACATCACACATCCTTGTCTAAGGCCTACCTTTACTGGGAAAAAATTTCCCTCTTTCCTACATACTCTAACTTGAGCCTCACTATCCTCGTAAAAACTCTTCACTGCTTTCAGTAACCTACCTCCTACACCATACACTTGCAACATCTGCCACATTGCCCCCCTATCCACCCTGTCATACGCCTTTTCCAAATCCATAAATGCCACAAAGACCTCTTTAGCCTTATCTAAATACTGTTCACTTATATGTTTCACTGTAAACACCTGGTCCACACACCCCCTACCTTTCCTAAAGCCTCCTTGTTCATCTGCTATCCTATTCTCCGTCTTACTCTTAATTCTTTCAATTATAACTCTACCATACACCTTACCAGGTACACTCAACAGACTTATCCCCCTATAATTTTTGCACTCTCTTTTATCCCCTTTGCCTTTATACAAAGGAACTATGCATGCTCTCTGCCAATCCCTAGGTACCTTACCCTCTTCCATACATTTATTAAATAATTGCACCAACCACTCCAAAACTATATCCCCACCTGCTTTTAACATTTCTATCTTTATCCCATCAATCCCGGCTGCCTTACCCCCTTTCATTTTACCTACTGCCTCACGAACTTCCCCCACACTCACAACTGGCTCTTCCTCACTCCTACAAGATGTTATTCCTCCTTGCCCTATACACGAAATCACAGCTTCCCTATCTTCATCAACATTTAACAATTCCTCAAAATATTCCCTCCATCTTCCCAATACCTCTAACTCTCCATTTAATAACTCTCCTCTCCTATTTTTAACTGACAAATCCATTTGTTCTCTAGGCTTTCTTAACTTGTTAATCTCTCTCCAAATATATATAGATATATATATATATATATATATATATATATATATATATATGTGTGTGTGTGTGTGTGTGTGTGTGTATATATATATATATGTGTGTGTATATATATATATATATATATATATATATATATATATATATATACATATACATATATATATATATATTGCTGGTTTCTTTTTCTGTCTCATAAACACGCTAGATAACAGGGATATCTTGCTACTCCTACTTACACTTTGGTCACACTTCACAGACACGCACATGCATATATATATACATACATTTAGGTTTTTCTCCTTTTTCTAAATAGCTCTTGTTCTTCTTTATTTCTTCTACTGTCCATGGGGAAGTGGAAAAGAATCTTTCCTCCGTAAGCCATGCGTGTCGTACGAGGCGACTAAAGTGCCGGGAGCAATGGGCTAGTAACCCCTTCTCCTGTAGACATTTACTAAAAAAGAGAAGAAGAAAAACTTTATAAAACTGGGATGCTTGAATGTGCGTGGATGTAGTGTTAGAGGTATTGGGAAGATGGAGGGAATATTTTGAGGAATTGTTAAATGTTGATGAAGATAGGGAAGCTGTGATTTCGTGTATAGGGCAAGGAGGAATAACATCTTGTAGGAGTGAGGAAGAGCCAGTTGTGAGTGTGGGGGAAGTTCATGAGGCAGTAGGTAAAATGAAAGGGGGTAAGGCAGCTGGGATTGATGGGATAAAGATAGAAATGTTAAAAGCAGGTGGGGATATAGTTTTGGAGTGGTTGGTGCAATTATTTAATAAATGTATGGAAGAGGGTAAGGTACCTAGGGATTGGCAGAGAGCATGCATAGTTCCTTTGTATAAAAGGCAAAGGGGATAAAAGAGAGTGCAAAAATTATAGGGGGATAAGTCTGTTGAGTATACCTGGTAAAGTGTATGGTAGAGTTATAATTGAAAGAATTAAGAGTAAGATGGAAAATAGGATAGCAGATGAACAAGGAGGCTTTAGGAAAGGTAGGGGGTGTGTGGACCAGGTGTTTACAGTGAAACATATAAGTGAACAGTATTTAGATAAGGCTAAAGAGGTCTTTGTGGCATTTATGGATTTGGAAAAGGCGTATGACAGGGTGGATAGGGGGGCAATGTGGCAGATGTTGCAAGTGTATGGTGTAGGAGGTAGGTTACTGAAAGCAGTGAAGAGTTTTTACGAGGATAGTGAGGCTCAAGTTAGAGTATGTAGGAAAGAGGGAAATTTTTTCCCAGTAAAAGTAGGCCTTAGACAAGGATGTGTGATGTCACCGTGGTTGTTTAATATATTTATAGATGGGGTTGTAAGAGAAGTAAATGCGAGGGTCTTGGCAAGAGGCGTGGAGTTAAAAGATAAAGAATCACACACAAAGTGGGAGTTGTCACAGCTGCTCTTTGCTGATGACACTGTGCTCTTGGGAGATTCTGAAGAGAAGTTGCAGTGATTGGTGGATGAATTTGGTAGGGTGTGCAAAAGAAGAAAATTAAAGGTGAATACAGGAAAGAGTAAGGTTATGAGGATAACAAAAAGATTAGGTGATGAAAGATTGAATATCAGATTGGAGGGAGAGAGTATGGAGGAGGTGAACGTATTCAGATATTTGGGAGTGGACGTGTCAGCAGATGGGTCTATGAAAGATGAGGTGAATCATAGAATTGATGAGGGAAAAAGAGTGAGTGGTGCACTTAGGAGTCTGTGGAGACAAAGAACTTTGTCCTTGGAGGCAAAGAGGGGAATGTATGAGAGTATAGTTTTACCAACGCTCTTATATGGGTGTGAAGCATGGGTGATGAATGTTGCAGCAAGGAGAAGGCTGGAGGCAGTGGAGATGTCATGTCTGAGGGCAATGTGTGGTGTGAAGATAATGCAGAGAATTCGTAGTTTGGAAGTTAGGAGGAGGTGCGGGATTACCAAAACTGTTGTCCACAGGGCTGAGGAAGGGTTGTTGAGGTGGTTCGGACATGTAGAGAGAATGGAGCGAAACAGAATGACTTCAAGAGTGTGTCAGTCTGTAGTGGAAGGAAGGCGGGGTAGGGGTCGGCCTAGGAAAGGTTGGAGGGAGGGGGTAAAGGAGGTTTTGTGTGCGAGGGGCTTGGACTTCCAGCAGGCATGCGTGAGTGTGTTTGATAGGAGTGAATGGAGACAAATGGTTTTTAATACTTGACGTGCTGTTGGAGTGTGAGCAAAGTAACATTTATGAAGGGATTCAGGGAAACCGGCAGGCCGGACTTGAGTCCTGGAGATGGGAAGTACAGTGCCTGCACTCTGAAGGAGGGGTGTTAATGTTGCAGTTTAAAAACTGTAGTGTAAAGCACCCTTCTGGCAAGACAGTGATGGAGTGAATGATGGTGAAAGTTTTTCTTTTTCGGGCCACCCTGCCTTGGTGGGAATCGGCCAGTGTGATAATAATAAAAAAAAAATATTTAGAAAAATGTGCTCTTCATTTTAAAAGAAAAAAAAATGATTTTTTATTTTTCAAAATATTTGGAGCACCACGCGAGTGAACATAGATCTACATTTGGACAGTTCAAGGGTTAAAATAATGTAATCTTCATTCTTTCCAGAGTGTCTATTTACTTAAAGCAATTGTTTAACCAAAAGTGTCAAAATGTTGAAATGCTTAGCAAATATTTTCTGTGGCCCCCTAGCGCTGAAAATTTAAACTTTGAAGATTCATCAAAATGCTTAAGAACATAAGAAAGGAGGAACACTGCAGCAGGCCTGTTGGCCCATACTAGGCAGGTCCTTTACAATTCATCCCACTAACAAAACATTTCCCCAACCCAATTTTCAATGCTACCCAAGAAATAAGCTCTGATGTGCAAGTCCCACTCAAATCCAACCCCTCCTACTCATGTACTTTTTTTTTTTTTTTTTTTTTATCACACTGGCCGATTCCCACCAAGGCAGGGTGGCCCGAAAAAGAAAAACTTTCACCATCATTTACTCCATCACTGTCTTGCCAGACGGGTGCTTTACACTAGTTTTTAAACTGCAACATTAACACCCCTCCTTCAGAGTGCAGACACTGTACTTCCCATCTCCAGGACTCAAGTCCGGCCTGCCGGTTTCCCTGAACCCCTTCATAAATGTTACTTTGCTCACACTCCAACAGCACGTCAAGTATTAAAAACCATTTGTCTCCATTCACTCCTATCAAACACGCTCACGCATGCCTGCTGGAAGTCCAAGCCCCTCGCACACAAAACCTCCTTCACCCCCTCCCTCCAATCTTTCCTAGGCCAACCCCTACCCCGCCTTCCTTCCACTACACTCTGATACACTCTTGAAGTTATTCTGTTTCGCTCCATTCTCTCCACATGTCCGAACCACATCAACAACCCTTCCTCAGCCCTCTAGACAACAGTTTTGGTAATCCCGCACCTCCTCCTAACTTCCAAACTACGAATTCTCTGCATTATATTCACACCACACATTGCTCTCAGACATGACATCTCCACTGCCTCCAGCCTTCTCCTCGCTGCAACATTCATCACCCATGCTTCACACCCATATAAGAGCGTTGGTAAAACTATACTCTCATACATTCCCCTCTTTGCCTCCAAGGACAAAGTTCTTTGTCTCCACAGACTCCTAAGCGCACCACTCACCCTTTTCCCCTCATCAATTCTATGATTCGCCTCATCTTTCATAGACCCATCCGCTGACACGTCCACTCCCAAATATCTGAATACATTCACCTCTTCCATACTCTCTCCCTCCAATCTGATATCCAATTTTTCATCACCTAATCTTTTTGTTATCCTCATAACCTTACTCTTTCTTGTATTCACTTTCAATTTTCTTCTTTTGCACACCCTACCAAATTCATCCACCAATCTCTGCAACTTCTCTTCAGAATCTCCCAAGAGCACAGTGTCATCAGCAAAGAGCAACTGAGACAACTCCCACTTTATGTGTGATTCTTTATCTTTTAACTCCACGCCTCTTGCCAAGACCCTCGCATTTACTTCTCTTACAACCCCATCTATAAATATATTAAACAACCACGGTGACATCACACATCCTTGTCTAAGGCCTACTTTTACTGGGAAATAATTTCCCTCTTTCCTACATCCTCTAACTTGAGCCTCACTATCCTCGTAAAAACTCTTCACTGCTTTCAGCAACCTACCTCCTACACCATACACCTGCAACATCTGCCACATTGCCCCCCTATCCACCCTGTCATACGCCTTTTCCAAATCCATAAATGCCACAAAGACCTCTTTAGCCTTATCTAAATACTGTTCACTTATATGTTTCACTGTAAACACCTGGTCCACACACCCCCTACCTATCCTAAAGCCTCCTTGTTCATCTGCTATCCTATTCTCCGTCTTACTCTTAATTCTTTCAATAATAACTCTACCATACACTTTGCCAGGTATACTCAACAGACTTATTCCCCTATAATTTTTGCACTCTCTTTTATCCCCTTTGCCTTTATACAAAGGAACTATGCATGCTCTCTGCCTATCCCTACGTACCTTACCCTCTTCCATACATTTATTAAATAATTGCACCAACCACTCCAAAACTATATCCCCACCTGCTTTTAACATTTCTATCTTTATCCCATCAATCCCAGCTGCCTTACCCCCTTTCATTTTACCTACTGCCTCACGAACTTCCCCCACACTCACAACTGGCTCTTCCTCACTCCTACAAGATGTTGTTCCTCCTTGCCCTATACACGAAATCACAGCTTCCCTATCTTCATCAACATTTAACAATTCCTCAAAATATTCCCTCCATCTTCCAATACCTCTAACTCTCCATTTAATAACTCTCCTCTCCTATTTTTAACTGACAAATCCATTTGTTCTCTAGGCTTTCTTAACTTGTTAATCTCACTCCAAAACTTTTTCTTGTTTTCAACAAAATTTGTTGATAACATCTCACCCACTCTCATTTGCTCTCTTTTTACATTGCTTCACCACTCTCTTAACCTCTCTCTTTTTCTCCATATACTCTTCCCTCCTTGCATCACTTCTACTTTGTAAAAGCTTCTCATATGCTAACTTTTTCTCCCTTACTACTCTCTTCACATCATCATTCCACCAATCGCTCCTCTTCCCTCCCGCACCCACTTTCCTGTAACCACAAACTTCTGCTGAACACTCTAACACTACATTTTTAAACCTACCCCATACCTCTTCGACCCCATTGCCTATGCTCTCATTAGCCCATCTATCCTCCAATAGCTGTTTATATCTTACCCTAACTGCCTCCTCTATTAGTTTATAAACCTTCACCTCTTTCTTCCCTGATGCTTCTATTCTCCTTGTATCCCATCTACCTTTTACTCTCAGTGTAGCTACAACTAGAAAGTGATCTGATATATCTGTGGCCCCTCTATAAACATGTACATCCTGAAGTCTACTCAACAGTCTTTTATCTACCAATACATAATCCAACAAACTACTGTCATTTCGCCCTACATCATATCTTGTATACTTATTTATCCTCTTTTTCTTAAAATATGTATTACCTATAACTAAACCCCTTTCTATACAAAGTTCAATCAAAGGGCTCCCATTATCATTTACACCTGGCACCCCAAACTTACCTACCACACCCTCTCTAAAAGTTTCTCCTACTTTAGCATTCAGGTCCCCTACCACAATTACTCTCTCACTTGGTTCAAAGGCTCCTATATATTCACTTAACATCTCCCAAAATCTCTCTCTCTCCTCTGCATTCCTCTCTTCTCCAGGTGCATACACGCTTATTATGACCCACTTCTCGCATCCAACCTTTACTTTAATCTACATAATTCTTGAGTTTACACATTTATATTCTCTTTTCTCCTTCCATAACTGATCATTCAACATTACTGCTATCCCTTCCTTTGCTCTAACTCTCTCAGATACTCCAGATTTAATCCCATTTATTTCCCCCCACCGAAGCTCCCCTACCCCCTTCAGCTTTGTTTCGCTTAGGGCCAGGACATCCAACTTCTTTTCATTCATAACATCAGCAATCATCTGTTTCTTGTCATCCGCACTACATCCATGCACATTTAAGCATCCCAGTTATCCAGTACTTATCCAACCTAAATATGAAACTACCCAAAGTCCTAGCCTCAATAACCCAATTAGGTAGACTGTTCCACTCATCAACTACCTTATTTCCAAACTAATACTTTCCTATGTCCTTTCTAAATCTAAACTTATCTAATTTAAATCCATTACTGCGGGTTCTCTCTTGGAGAGATATCCTCAAGACCTTATTAATATCCCCTTTATTAATACCTATCTTCCACTTATACACTTAGATCAGGTCTCCCCTCATTCTTCGTCTAACAAGTGAATGTAACTTAAGAGTCTTCAATCTTTCTTCATAAGGAAGATATCTAATGCTATGTATTAATTTAGTCATCCTACGCTGAATGTTTTCTAACGAATTTATGTCCATTCTGTAATATGGAGACCAGAATTGAGCTGCATAATCTAGGTGAGGCCTTACTAATGATGTATATAGCTGCAGTATGACCTCTGGACTTCTGTTGCTTACACTTCTTGATATAAATCCCAGTAATCTATTTGCCTTATTACGTACGCTTAGGCATTGCTGTCTTGGTTTAAGGTTGCTGCTCACCATAACCCCCAAGTCCTTTTTGCAATCTGTATGGCTAAGTTCTACATCATTTAACTTAAAAGTGCTAGGGTTATGGACACTCCCAAGCTTCAGAACCTTGCATTTATCTACATTGAACTGCATCTGCCACTTTTCTGACCAAGAATAGAGTTTGTTTAAATCCTCCTGAAGTTCCACAACATCTACATTTGAATCAATTATCCTACCTATCTTTGTGTCATCGGCGAATTTGCTCATATCACTAGTAATTCCCTCATCAAGATCATTGATGTATATTATAAACAACGGGCCCAAGACTGATCCCTGTGGAACGCCACTTGTTACAGATCCCCACTCAGATTTAACCCCATTAATGGACACTGCTTCCTGTCTGTGAGCCATGACTCGATCCATGAGAGCACTTTTCCCCCAATGCCATGAGCTGCCACCTTCTTTAACAGTCTATGGTGCGGAACTCTATCAAAAGCCTTACTAAAATCTAAGTAAATAATATCAAATTCTTTATCGCGGTCAACAGCCTCAAAAGCTTTACTAAAGAAAGTTAATAAATTAGTTAGACAAGACCAGCCTCTTGTGAATCCATGCTGAGTATCATTAATCAAGCTATGCTTATCGAGATGGCTTTTTATAATCTCAGCTATAATTGACTCTAGTAATTTGCCTACAATTGAGGTCAGGCTTATTGGGCGGTAATTTGACGGTAACGACTTGTCCCCTGTTTTAAAAATAGGAACTACATTAGCCATCTTCCACATATCAGACACTACACCTGTTTGAAGAGATAAATTAAAAATATTTGTTAATGGTTCACAGAGTTCCATTTTGCATTCCTTAAGGACCCTTGAAAAAAACATCAGGACCCGGCGACTTATTTTGCTTCAGTTGGTCTATCTGCTTCGCAACCATTTCACTAGTGACTGTGATGTTACATAATTTATTTTCTTCTAGCCCACTATAAAAATTAATTACTGGAATATTGTTAGTGTCTTCCTGTGTAAAAACCGAGAGAAAATAATTATTTAAAATCGAGCACATTTCATTTTCGTTGTCAGTAAGATGCCCATAGTTATTTTTAAGGGGACCTATATTATCTCTATCTTTTGTTCTATAGACCTGGAAAAAACTTTTTGGGTTAGTTTTAGAATCCCTAGCAACTTTAATTTCATAGTCCCTTTTAGCTTTTCTTATCCCCTTTTTAATGTCCCTCTTAATGTCAATATACTGATTCATAAGATGACCCTCACCTCTTTTGATACGCCTATAAATTCCTTTCTTATGCCCTAGTAGATATTTCAGCCGGGATAAACGTTCTTTGAGCAGCATGTATAGTGTTCAAAAACTGTCATATTGATACCTTTATTCGTTACCCCAGTCAACAGATGATAAGTGTTCTCTAAGCCCTACGTAATCTGCTAAGCGAAAATCTGGGACTGTTACTGAGTTATCGCTACTATCGTACTTCCATTCAATGCTAAATGTAATTGATTTGTGGTCGCAAGCACCCAGTTCCTCTGAAATTTCTAAATTATTAACAAGGGATTCATTGTTTGCCAGAACTAAGTCAAGCAGGTTATTTCCCCTTGTAGGTTCTGTCACAAACTGCTTCAAAAAACAATCCTGAACTACTTCTAAGAAGTCGTATGATTCTAAATTCCCAGTCAAGAAATTCCAATCAATATGACTAAAGTTAAACTCTCCTAGAATTACTATATTATCATCCTTGTGGCCTTAACAATTTCCTCCCATAGTAGTCTCCCTTGGTCCCTATCTAAGTTTGGGGGACGGTATATCACACCTAAAATCAGTTTTTCATGCCCCTCTGAAAATTCTATCCAAACAGACTCTGTATGTGTTACTTCAGACTTAATACCCGTTTTTATGCAACAGTTCAAGCAATCTCGGACATACAGTGCCACCCCACCCCCCTTCCCGATACTTCTATCTACTTGGAACAATTTAAAACCATGAATGTGACATTCCGCAGGCATGTCCTGACTTTTTGAATTAAACCACGTCTCAGTTAAGATTCTATATAAGCACTTTACAATATACAGTAAATGGAAAGTTACTCTGATACAGAAAGCAACAAAAAGAAAAATGAACAAAGAAAGTATTGTCCAATCAACATACGGTACAGGATTGGCAGCTGGAGTAAAACAATTATGACAATGGGTGTTGTGATATTCTGGCAGAAGTATCGCTGCATAAGGCTTCTCAACAAACACTACTGATCCCTTTCGGACAGCATCAGTGGCAACAATGTGACGACCATACCTGTCACTCACTCTGTAAGAAGAAACTGTATAAGAAATAATGGGGGACTTAGATACTTTGGTTACAGAACCAATAAATAAAATATAATAGTGATATATAACATTTTGATATGCAAGAACTGTAAACAAATTTAAATAAAATTTCAAAATATAATGCACAGTATCCACAGAGAGAGCAGTATAATCTATAAAAAGATAAAATAAAAAATAAAACACATTTACTGTAATATT
This sequence comes from Cherax quadricarinatus, assembly GCF_038502225.1. Lineage (NCBI taxonomy): Eukaryota > Metazoa > Arthropoda > Malacostraca > Decapoda > Parastacidae > Cherax > Cherax quadricarinatus. Next base: position 9,394,149 of record NC_091332.1, on the reverse strand, counting down.
AATGCACAAACTTTACCACTACCTGTAATCTGAAAAGCCAGCCTATTATCCATTTATATTATTACAGAGGTACAGCATCATGCAGTAGTAGTAGTAGTAGTGGTGTGAGAGAGTGTGTGTGAGAGAGAGAGAGAGAGAGAGAGAGAGAGAGAGAGTGTGCGAGAGTGTGTGAGAGTGTGTGTGTGAGAGTGTGAGAGTGTGTGAGAGTGTGTGTGAGAGTGTGTGAGAGAGTGAGAGTGTGAGTGTGAGAGTGTGTGTGTGAGAGTGTGTGTGTGAGAGTGTGAGTGTGTGTGTGTGTGAGAGAGAGTGAGTGTGTGTGAGTGTGTGTGAGTGTGTGTGTGTGTGTGAGTGTGTGTGAGTGTGTGTGTGAGTGTGAGTGTGTGTGAGTGTGTGTGAGTGTGTGTGAGTGTGAGTGTGAGTGTGTGTGAGTGTGAGTGTGTGTGAGTGTGTGTGAGTGTGAGTGTGTGTGAGTGTGTGTGAGTGTGAGTGTGTGTGAGTGTGTGTGAGTGTGAGTGTGTGTGTGAGTGTGTGTGTGAGTGTGTGTGTGAGTGTGTGTGTGAGTGTGTGTGAGTGTGTGTGTGAGTGTGTGTGTGTGTGTGTGTGTGTGTGTGTGTGTGTGTGTGTGTGTGTGTGTGTGTGTGTGTGTGTGTGTGTGTGTGTGTGTGTGTGTGTGTGTGTGTGAGTGTGTACTCACCTATTTGTACTCACCTATTTGTGGTTGCAGGGGTCGAGTCATAGCTCCTGGCCCCGCCTCTTCACTGATTGCTACTAGGTCCTCTCTCTCCCTGCTACGTGAGCTTTATCATACCTCGCCTTAAAACTATGTATGGTTCCCGCCTCCACTACTTCACTTTCTAGACTATTCCATGACTTGACTACTCTATGACTGAAGAAATACTTCCTAACATCCCTTCGATTCATCTGAGTCTTCAACTTCCAATTTTGACCTCTTGTGTCTGTGTCCCATCTCTGGAACATCCTGTCTTTGTCCACCTTGTCTATTCCGCGCAGTATTTTATATGTCGTTATCATGTCTCCCCTGACCCTCCTGGCCTCCAGTGTCATCAGGCCGATTTCCCTCAACCTTTCTTCGTAGGACAATCCCCGTAGCTCTGGGACTAGTCTTGTTGCAAACCTTTGCACTTTCTCTAATTTCTCGACGTGCTTGACTAGGTGTGGATTCCAAACTGGTGCTGCATACTCCAGTATGGGCCTGACGTAAATGGTATACAGGGTCTTGAACGACTCCTTACTGAGGTATCGGAACGCTATCCGTAGGTTTGCCAGGCGCCCGTATGCTGCAGGAGTTATCTGATTTATGTGCGCCTCAGGAGATATGCTCGGTGTTATACTCACCCCCAGATCTTTTTCCTTGAGTGAGGTTTGCAGTCTTTGGCCATCTAAACTATATTGTGTCTGCGGTCTTCTTTGCCCTTCCCCAATCTTCATGACTTTGCATTTGTGTGTGTGTGTGTGTGTGTGTGTGTGTGTGTGTGTGTGAGTGTGTGTGTGAGTGTGTGTGTGAGTGTGTGTGTGTGAGTGTGTGTGTGTGTGTGTGTGAGTGTGTGTGTGTGTGTGTGTGTGTGTGTGTGTGTGTGTGTGTGTGTGTGTGTGTGTGTGTGAGTGTGTGTGTGTGTGTGTGTGTGTGTGTGTGTGTGTGTGTGTGTGTGTGTGTGTGTGTGTGTGTGTGTGTGTGTGTGTGTGTGTGTGAGTGTGTGTGTGTGTGTGTGTGAGTGTGAGTGTGTGTGTGAGAGTGTGAGTGTGTGTGTGAGTGTGTGTGTGTGTGTGTGTGTGTGTGTGTGTGTGTGTGTGTGTGTGTGTGTGTGTGTGTGTGTGTGTGTGTGTGTGTGTGTGTGTGTGTGTGTGTGTGTGTGTGTGTGTGTGTGTGTGTGTGTGTGTGTGTGTGTGTGTGTGTGTGTGTGTGTGTGTGTGTGTTCTCACCTAGTTGTACTCACCTAGTTGAGGTTGCAGGGGTCAAGTCCAAGCTCCTGGCCCCGCCTCTTCACTGGTCGCTACTAGGTCTCACTCCCTGAACCATGAGCTTTATCGTACCTCTGCTTAAAGCTATGTGTTAGCTATGTGTTAGCTATGTGTTAGCTCAAATCACCGACCAGTATGTTTTAAATAAGTGACCCACTGATCAGAGCAGATCGACTGGTCCGAACCCTTGACTGGTCCGAACCCGGGACTGGTTTCAAACAGTTTCGTTGGACAATAAAGCAGACTGTAAACGGATGGGTTTGTAGGCGCCCTTATAAACACAAACATTAAAAATCAGGAACGTGACGGTAAGCTGTCCAATATACAAAAAGAGTTAGAAACAGAAATACAAATAGCTAGAGCTTCATTTAAGGTTATTAATATAATATTCAAGAGGTTGCTAGTAGACTTGCAATAAATCAACCATTCAAATCATTATGAAGCTGTGTGTAGTCTGTGGTCAGTCAAACAAACGGGCTACCACATGGATAAATTGTCATTTTTGTGGAAATTGGTGTCACGCTCCTTGTGCAGATATCCCAGAACTAGCTACAAGCAGTATTAAAACAGAGAAGTGTTTTTGGGTATGCCCAAATGAGGAAAATCTGTGGACTAAAATCACAAGGGTATTAAAAGAGGATAACATCAAAGCTGCTTTCATAGAAAACCTGGAAGCTTTCTACAACAGATGGGAACATAAAAAGTCCGGGCTGAATGGTACTGCCCTTGATACTGGCCATGTAGTCACAAACTGTAAGGCTGGAGGTGATGTCCTGGTAGTCAGTAAATGTGGGGCTGATAGTGCTGTCCTGGGAGACAGTAATGGTGAAGCTGGAGGTGCTGTCCTGGGAGACAGAAATGGTGAAGTTGGAGATATTGTCCTGGGAGACAGTAATGGTGAAGCTGGAGATTTTGTCCAGGTAGTCGGGAATTATACGCAGGAAGGAATACATATAAATGACCTCATAGAGGACAGGAGCCATAGTAGGGAAACAAGTGTAGTCAAAGATAAGATAAAACCAATATTGCAAACCAGAAATACCGCAGGAAATAGCAAACAAGAGGACTCCAATAGCAATAGTGAGGATAAATTACCAAAAACAACTGGTGGGAGCTCCATTGTTGGTGCTAAGGAGGATAGGAATAAGACAGGGAAACATGCACCAACAGGGAATACAGTCACAGAAACCCAAGGCAAACGGAAACCAAGCCTGTGCACATACTATGCACTTGGTATCTGCTGGCATGGGAAATCTGGAAAAACAGATGGGACATGCAACTATGACCACCCTAGAAAATGTCATGCCCATATGACAACAGGAAAATGCAAACTCCCTTCCTGTAAGCTTTTTCACCCTGAAATGTGTACCTCTTCAGTACAGGAAAGACTGTGCTATAACTTAAATTGCCAGGCATACCATCTAAAGGGGACAAAAAGATACAAAACATCCAGGCCATGGGAAAACCTGGGTAGCCACAGCCACTCAAGAGGGAGAGGTTTTTTAGTGCCAGGAAGGAAAAAAAACTGGCAGGAAATGGCAGAAATCGTACACCAAATCCAGTCATTCCTGGAGTGGAACCACAGTCGATGGCCTCCACTCCAAACCAACAGATACAGATACTAATGCCGGAAAAAAAATCCCCCCCCAGTACCAACAATACCACCAGTCCGATAACATTCTTCTTTGCAAATATACAGGGTCTAAAGCCAGCAATAAACAACAAAATACCTTTCATCCGTGGACTGCTTGCAGAGGCAAAGGCAATGTTCGCGGCTTTCACTGAGACCCACATAAAGGATCACTTGGACAACGAAATATGGATCCCAGGTTACAACCTATACAGATGTGACAGAGTGAACAGGCAAAAGGGGGGGGTTGGCCTGTACATTGCAGAGTCACTTGTTTGCACAGAACTGCTTAATGCCTCAAATGACGTAGTGGAAGTTTTAGCAGTAAAGGTCGAGAACCAAAACCTAGTCATTGTGGTAGTCTACAAGCCTCCGGATGCAACATCCGAGCAATTCCAGGAACAGCTGTTAAAAATTGACCACTGTCTGGAAAATCTTCCAGCTCCTGCACCCAACATCTTGTTCCTGGGGGATTTCAACTTAAGGCACCTAAAATGGAGGAATATAGCAAATAATATTGTTGCAGTAATAACACCAGGAGGCAGCTCTGATGAAAACTCACACTCACACGAGCTTTTAAATCTCTGCACAAAATTCAATTTAAACCAGCAAATAATAGAGCCTACTAGACTGGAGAATACACTAGACCTCATCTTCACTAACAATGATGATCTGATAAGAAATGTCACCATATCAAAAACAATATACTCAGATCACAACATAATTGAGGTTCAGACATGTATGCGTGGAGCCCCAGACCGACAAAATGAGACTAGTCACGAGGGAGCATTCACCAAATTCAACTTCAATAACAAAAACATAAAGTGGGACCAAGTAAACCAAGTCCTAACCGATATAAGCTGGGAAGATATACTAAGCAACACAGACCCAAACTTATGCCTAGAACAGATTAACTCGGTGGCACTCGATGTATGCACAAGGCTTATTCCTCTAAGAAAAAGGAGGAGTAGATGTAAAATAGAAAGAGACAGGCGCTCCCTTTACAGGCGACGGAAAAGAATAACAGAGCGGCTAAAAGAGGTCAATATATCAGAAATGCGCAGGGAGACACTGGTCAGAGAAATAGCAAGCATCGAACTTAAGCTAAAAGAATCCTTTAGGAGTCAGGAATCGCGGGAAGAACTAAAAGCCATAAATGAAATCGAAAGAAACCCAAAGTATTTCTTCTCCTATGCCAAATCAAAATCGAGAACAACGTCCAGTATTGGGCCCCTACTTAAACAAGATGGGTCCTACACAGATGACAGCAAGGAAATGAGTGAGCTACTCAAGTCCCAATATGACTCAGTTTTTAGCAAGCCGCTAACCAGACTGAGAGTCGAAGATCAAAATGAATTTTTTATGAGAGAGCCACAAAATTTGATTAACACAAGCCTATCCGATGTTATCCTGACGCCAAATGACTTCGAACAGGCGATAAATGACATGCCCATGCACTCTGCCCCAGGGCCAGACTCATGGAACTCTGTTTTCATCAAGAACTGCAAGAAGCCCCTATCACGAGCCTTTTCCATCCTATGGAGAGGGAGCATGGACACGGGGGTCGTCCCTCAGTTACTAAAAACAACAGACATAGCCCCACTCCACAAAGGGGGCAGTAAAGCAACAGCAAAGAACTACAGACCAATAGCACTAACATCCCATATCATAAAAATCTTTGAAAGGGTCCTAAGAAGCAAGATCACCACCCATCTAGAAACCCATCAGTTACACAACCCAGGGCAACATGGGTTTAGAACAGGTCGCTCCTGTCTGTCTCAACTACTGGATCACTACGACAAGGTCCTAAATGCACTAGAAGACAAAAAGAATGCAGATGTAATATATACAGACTTTGCAAAAGCCTTCGACAAGTGTGACCATGGCGTAATAGCGCACAAAATGCGCGCTAAAGGAATAACAGGAAAAGTTGGTCGATGGATCTATAATTTCCTCACTAACAGAACACAGAGAGTAGTCGTCAACAGAGTAAAGTCCGAGGCAGCTACGGTGAAAAGCTCTGTTCCACAAGGCACAGTACTAGCTCCCATCTTGTTCCTCATCCTCATATCCGACATAGACAAGGATGTCAGCCACAGCACCGTGTCTTCCTTTGCAGATGACACCCGAATCTGCATGACAGTGTCTTCCATTGCAGACACTGCAAGGCTCCAGGCGGACATCAACCAAATCTTTCAGTGGGCTGCAGAAAACAATATGAAGTTCAACGATGAGAAATTTCAATTACTCAGATATGGTAAACATGAGGAAATTAAATCTTCATCAGAGTACAAAACAAATTCTGGCCACAAAATAGAGCGAAACACCAACGTCAAAGACCTGGGAGTGATTATGTCGGAGGATCTCACCTTCAAGGACCATAACATTGTATCAATCGCATCTGCTAGAAAAATGACAGGATGGATAATGAGAACCTTCAAAACTAGGGAGGCCAAGCCCATGATGACACTCTTCAGGTCACTTGTTCTATCTAGGCTGGAATATTGCTGCACTCTAACAGCACCTTTCAAGGCAGGTGAAATTGCCGACCTAGAAAATGTACAGAGAACTTTCACGGCGCGCATAACGGAGATAAAACACCTCAATTACTGGGAGCGCTTGAGGTTTCTAAACCTGTATTCCCTGGAACGCAGGAGGGAGAGATACATGATTATATACACCTGGAAAATCCTAGAGGGACTAGTACCGAACTTGCACACGAAAATCACTCACTACGAAAGCAAAAGACTTGGCAGACGATGCACCATCCCCCCAATGAAAAGCAGGGGTGTCACTAGCACGTTAAGAGACCATACAATAAGTGTCAGGGGACCGAGACTGTTCAACTGCCTCCCAGCACACATAAGGGGGATTACCAACAGACCCCTGGCAGTCTTCAAGCTGGCACTGGACAAGCACCTAAAGTCAGTTCCTGATCAGCCGGGCTGTGGCTCGTACGTTGGTTTGCGTGCAGCCAGCAGCAACAGCCTGGTTGATCAGGCGCTGATCCACCAGGAGGCCTGGTCACAGACCGGGCCGCGGGGGCGTTGACCCCCGAAACTCTCTCCAGGTAAACTCCAGGTATGTATGGATCCTGCCTCCACTACATCGCTTCCCAAACTATTCCACTTCCTGACTACTCTGTGGCTGAAGAAATACTTCCTAACATCCCTTTGATTCATCTGTGTCTTCAGCTTCCAACTATGTCCCCGTGTTGCTGTGTCCAGTCTCTGGAACATCCTGTCTTTGTCCACCTTGTCAATTCTTCTCAGTATTTTGTAAGTCGTTATCATGTCCCCCCTATCTCTCCTGTCCTCCAGTGTCGTCAGGTTGATTTCCCTTAACCTCTCCTCATAGGACATACCTCTTAACCCTGGGACTAGTCTTGTTGCAAACCTTTGCACTTTTTTCTAGTTTCTTTACATGCTTGGCTAGGTGTGGGTTCCAAACTGGTGCCGCATACTCTAATATGGGCCTAACGTACACGGTGTACAGGGTCCTGAACGACTCCTTATTAAGATGTCGGAATGCTGTTCTGAGGTTTGCCAGGCGCCCATATGCTGCGGCAGTTATTTGGTTGATGTGCGCTTCAGGAGATGTGCCTGGTGTTATACTCACCCCAAGATCTTTTTCCTTGAGTGATGTTTGTAGTCTCTGGCCCCTTAAACTGTACTCCGTCTGCGGTCTTCTTTGCCCTTCCCCAATCCTCATGACTTTGCACTTGGTGGGATTGAACTCCAGGAGCCAGTTGCTGGACCAGGTCTGCAGCCTGTCCAGATCCCTTTGTAGTTCTGCCTGGTCTTCGATCGAATGAACTCTTCTCATCAACTTCACGTCATCTGCAAACAGGGACACCTCGGAGTTTATTCCTTCCGTCATGTCGTTCACAAATACCAGAAACAGCACTGGTCCTAGGACTGACCCCTGTGGGACCCCGCTGGTCACAGGTGCCCACTCTGACACCTCGCCACGTACCATTACTCGCTGCTGTCTTCCTGACAAGTATTCCCTGATCCATTGCAGTGCCTTCCCTGTTATCCCTGCTTGGTCCTCCAGTTTTTGCACTAATCTCTTGTGTGGTACTGTGTCAAACGCCTTCTTGCAGTCCAAGAAAATGCAATCCACCCACCCCTCTCTCTCTTGTCTTACTGCTGTCACCATGTCATAGAACTCCAGGTTTGTGACACAGGATTTCCCGTCTCTGAAACCATGTTGTCTGCTGGTGATGAGATCATTCCTTTCTAGGTGTTCCACCCTTCTTCTCCTGACAATCTTTTCCATGATTTTGCATGCTATACATGTCAGTGACACTGGTCTGTAGTTTAGTGCTTCATGTCTGTCTCCTTTTTTAAAGATTGGGACCACATTTGCTGTCTTCCATGCCTCAGGCAATCTCCCTGTTTCGATAGATGTATTGAATATTGTTGTTAGGGGTACACATAGCGCCTCTGCTCCCTCTCTCAGGACCCATGGAGAGATGTTATCTGGCCCCATTGCCTTTGAGGTATCTAGCTCACTCAGAAGCCTCTTCACTTCTTCCTCGGTTGTGTGTACTGTGTCCAGCACATGGTGGTGTACCCCACCTCTCCGTCTTTCTGGAGCCCCTTCTGTCTCCTCTGTGAACACTTCTTTGAATCTCTTGTTGAGTTCCTCACATACTTCACGGTCATTTCTTGTTGTCTCTCCTCCTTCCTTCCTTAGCCTGATTACCTGGTCCTTGACGGTTGTTTTCTTCCTGATGTGGCTGTATAACAGCTTTGGGTCAGATTTGGCTTTTGCTGCTATGTCGTTTTCATATTGACGCTGGGCCTCCCTTCTTATCTGTGCATATTCGTTTCTGGCTCTACGACTGCTCTCCTTATTCTCCTGGGTCCTTTGCCTTCTATATTTCTTCCATTCCCTAGCACACTTGGTTTTTGCCTCCTTGCATCTTTGGGTGAACCATGGGCTCATCCTGGCTTTTCCATTATTCCTGTTACCCTTGGGTACAAACCTCTCCTCAGCCTCCTTGCACATTGTTGCTACATATTCCATCATCTCATTAACTGGCTTCCCTGCCAGTTCTCTGTCCCACTGAACCTCATTCAGGAAGTTCCTCATTCCCGTGTAGTCCCCTTTCCTGTAGTTTGGTTTCATTTGTCCTGGCCTTCCTGCTTCCCCCTCCACTTGTAGCTCTACTGTGTATTCGAAGCTCAAAACCACATGATCGCTGGCCCCAAGGGGTCTTTCATATGTGATGTCCTCAATATCTGCACTACTCAAGGTGAATACTAAGTCCAGTCTTGCCGGTTCATCCTCTCCTCTCTCTCTTGTAGTGTCCCTTACGTGTTGGTACATGAAGTTTTCCAGTACCACCTCCATCATCTTAGCCCTCCATGTATCTTGGCCCCCATGTGGCTCCAAGTTCTCCCATTCGATCTCCTTGTGGTTAAAGTCGCCCATGATCAGGAGCTTTGCCCTGCATGCATGAGCTCTTCTGGCCACTGCAGCCAGTGTATTAACCATCGCTCTATTGCTCTCGTCATACTCTTGCCTTGGCCTCCTGCTGTTCTGTGGTGGGTTATACATCACTGCAATTATCACCCTGGGACCTCCAGAGTGAAGCGTTCCCACTATGCAATCACTTTCTTTTCCGCTGTCTCCTCTCTCCAGCTCATCAAAATTCCATCGGTGTTTGATCAGCAATGCCACTCCTCCACCCCCCCTGTTCCTTCTGTCTTTCCTCAGGATCTGGTATCCCATTGGAAAGATGGCATCTGTTATCATACCTGTAAGCTTGGTTTCTGTGATTGCTATGATGTCTGGTGATGCCTCTGACTCTTTCGTGCCACTCCTCCCACTTGTTTGTTATTCCATCAGCGTTTGTGTACCATACCTTCAGTTTCCTTTCCAACACTGTGGTTTGGGGGGCCTGTGGGGGTGGGAGACCTGGTAGCATACTGTGGAATTCTATGGTTGGGGGTTGGGTGGAAGCTGTGGGTATGGATTGTATTGTGTGTTGGGATGGTGTGATAGGTTGTGAGGTTCTGAGGATAGTTGTGTGTGTGCTTGCTCTTGCTGCTCTGACTGACCTCTGCTGGTTCCATCCTTGTCTCCTTTCCTAGTTCCTTTCGCTTTTTTGTCCTCTCCCTCAGCTGCTGTCTCTCTGTGTTCTGTCTCTGTCTAGGAACACCTTCTTGTACTCTTCCGAGCTTTTCAACCGTGGTTTCTCTTGGAGGATCCTGTTCCGCACTGTTTCTGTCCTGAGAATCAGCTTGATTGGTCGGTTTTTCCCCTTCAAGTACCCCCCTATTCTCTGAAAATTTACAATCTCATCCATGTCTTCTCCCCCTATTTCCGTGATGATTTTCTCAATCTCCTTTCTTTCTTCCTGCCATCTTTCAGTGTGTGTCCTTTCTTCTCTCTCCCAAAGCCCATGGATAAACAATGATTTTGCCCTTTCCTCCTCCCATTGCCTCTCCCTCTGTGACTCTGGTTCCTGTCTGTATGTGGTCATTTTCTCCCTTGATTTTTCCAGTGGCTCTTGGCAGCATGGTTGTGCCTCAGCATTCGACCTATCTCCCTCTCCATCTGCACCCATCTGCTCTTCCCTTCCACTCCCTGGCCCTTCTTTGCAGGCTGATATGACCTTAGCATAATTCATATCTCCTTCCTTCCTGTTCAGCCTCTCAGCTTCGTATGGTGTCTTCTCTGGTCACTACCCCTGAGACTTGCTTCAGCCTGTTTACCTCAAATTCTAGGACCTTTACCCTGGCTACTGCAGTTTCGACTTGTGCCTCCCAATTCTTCGTCTCCTTCTCCAACCTCTTTTCCCATTTCACAGAGAGCTCTTTCTCCATTTTTTCAGAAAGCTCTCCTAATTTTCTCTCCCATTCTTGCTCTATCCTTTTCCACTGCTCCTCCACCCATTCCTCCCTACCAATACCACTGTCATCTGATCCCTTATTCCTGCGAGTCCCAACCATTTTTTTTTCTTTTTTAGTGAAAGAGAGAGAAAGAGAGGGAGAAAGAGAGAGAAGGGGAGGGTAGGAGGGGAAAAGAAGGGAAAAGGGGGGAGAAAGTGAGAGAGAGGGAAAGGTAAGAGAGAGGGGGGAGTGACAAGGGAAGAGAGAGAGAGAGAGGAAGAGAGAGAGAGAGAGAGAGAGAGAGAGAGAGAGAGAGAGAGAGAGAGAGAGAGAGAGAGAGAGAGAGAGGAAGAGAGAGAGGAAGAGAGAGAGGAAGAGAGAGAGGAAGAGAGAGAGGAAGAGAGAGAGGAAGAGAGAGAGGAAGAGAGAGAGGAAGAGAGAGAGGAAGAGAGAGAGGAAGAGAGAGAGGAAGAGAGAGAGGAAGAGAGAGAGGAAGAGAGAGAGGAAGAGAGAGAGGAAGAGAGAGAGGAAGAGAGAGAGGAAGAGAGAAAGGATGAGAGAAAGGGGGAGAGTGGAAGAGAGAGAGGATGAGAGAAAGGGAGAGAGAGAGAGAGAAAGAGAGAGAAAGAGAGAGAAAGAGAAAGAGAGAGAAAGAGAGAGAAAGAGAAAGAGAAAGAGAAAGAGAAAGAGAAGGAGAGGAGAGGGAGAGAGACAGGGGGGGGGGGAAAGGAAGGGTTATGGGGTCACTTCACAGGAAGGTGTGAAATCCTGTATATGTGTGTGTGTGTGTGTGTGCAAGCGCATGTGTATGTGCGTATATGTGTGTGTGTGTGTGTGTGTGTGTGTGTGTGTGTGTGTGTGTGTGTGTGTGTGTGTGTGTGTGTGTGTGTGTGTGTGTGTGCTACAGCTATTCAAGTGCCTAACAGCAGAGCCTGTTCTCACCTAGTGTGTGTGCATATGTTTATGTAAACAGTCCTTATTTCCCACGTATGTACTACATATGTATTGCATATGTACCCGATCTCTTGGTTCCCACTGTACTGTCTTATGCGTTTAAAATTACGTTAAAAAATAAATACACTAGGCTTTGCCTATATGCCACTACCTCTAAATTCTATTAAATGCCAGTAAATGCTGCTTATTCTAATTCTGATAGCTCGAGGAGAGTGACCCCCAATTCCAGCTAGAGACAGGTACTATTGACCCCATGCAACTCAAACTAGGTGAATATTACTTGCGGCTGGCAGTGGAGTAACGTTGCGGGTCTGTCCTGTCCCAGAAGTTGAAGGTGTTTGAAGCTTCTCGGTAATTTTTCCACTAACTTCCTGTATGCACTACAGTCTCTACCTCTTCTAATTTTTTCACTCACTCACTGTATTTACTGACACATCTATACATATCTCTTATCTCCCTGGTCTTGAGCCACACTTATTCTTCAAATACCCCACTGCGTTATTATGGCAACACTATTTAGGCCTGACACAACCGTTCACCCTTCCAACGGCCCCCACTAAACACTCAGCCACTATTTCCTTTGTTTTCTTTTCTGTGATCACTTATATTTCCTTTTTTCGGGGCTTAAGTGATTATATGCACTCTTATGCGTGCACACGCCTATATCCCACATTCTATTCCTTATGGCACAGTCAGAAATTACCACCAAAACACGAGCTCAAACCGTGTGACTCCTCCACGAGTGTGAGTGAGAGTGAGTGAGTGAGTGAGTGAGTGAGTGAGAGAGTGTGAGTGTGTGTGTGTGTGTGTGTGTGTGTGTGTGTGTGTGTGTGTGTGTGTGTGTGTGTGTGTGTGTGTGTGTGTGTGTGTGTGTGTGTGTGTGTGTGTGTGTGTGTGTGTGTGTGTGTGTGTGTGTGTGTGTGTGTGTGTGTGTGTGTGTGTGTGTGTGTGTGTGTGTGTGTGTGTGTGTGTGTGTGTGTCAACTTAAGAGAGTAAGCAAGTATTTGTCATGCCTAACTGATTGTTGGGTGGCAGCAACAGCAGCAGAAAAATTCTCTCAAAAGTAACAGCATACTACATAAGGCTGAACCATGATACACATCAGTGTGAGCAGAGTTTCCAAGAGAAAAGTCGCCAAGATAAATTCAAGACCAAATATTAGGTGAAGAATTAAACATGAAATTGATGTACACTGGTAGACTACCCCAGGTAATAATCAGGTAAAGCATTGAGATATTATGACCAGTGAAACTCCCACAAACAGTAAAGCACTTAATTACTGTATATTAAACTAAACATTACAACTTAATTAGGTATCCCCAAAGGAGGTACCTTTAAATGGTTGCCTGATTTTTTTTCTCCCACAAGCTTCCATTTCTAGCCTAAAAACACCACATCTGATTAGCTTCAAATTATCAGTGTTGATTTACTCTAACAGGAAGCCTTTTTTCAACTATTGGCATTTGCAAGTGTCATGTTATTCTAATAGTGACTTGCAAAAGCCATTGTTAAGAGTAAAACTTAAAGTATGATGTTGATAAAGTTTTATATGAAAAATATTTTAGTACCCCTCTGGCACTGCTTTTAGGAGCCAATTCTGTTCTTGCATTCCACCAACTTTTTAATTTAATTCCAGCTGCCACAATAGAAAGATCACACACAGGAGTTGCTCCTGTATAACCATGCACATCAACCTTTCATCCATTAGCAAACAGGCCAGCACAATGTTGTAATACTGTACTTCATACCATGAACATTTTTTTTTCCATTACACATGGATTTTTACTCAAAGATTCCGCAATGGCATTTGTACGAGGAATTCAAATGACCCAACTGCATCTTAATTTAATAATTAGATAACAGGGATATCTTGCTACTCCTACTTACACTTTGGTCACACTTCACAGACACGCACATGCATATATATATATATACATACATCTAGGTTTTTCTTTTTCTAAATAGCTCTTGTTCTTCTTTATTTCTTCTATTGTCCATGGGGAAGTGGAAAAGAATCTTTCCACCGTAAGCCATGCGTGTCGTACGAGGCGACTAAAGTGCCGGGAGCAATGGGCTAGTAACCCCTTCTCCTGTAGACATTTACTAAAAAAGAGAAGAAGAAAAACTTTATAAAACTGGGATGCTTGAATGTGCGTGGATGTAGTGCGGATGACAAGAAACAGATGATTGCTGATGTTATGAATGAAAAGAAGTTGGATGTCGTGGCCCTAAGCGAAACAAAGCTGAAGGGGGTAGGGGAGTTTCGGTGGGGGGAAATAAATGGGATTAAATCTGGAGTATCTGAGAGAGTTAGAGCAAAGGAAGGGGTAGCAGTAATGCTGAAGGATCAGTAAGGGAAGGAGAAAAGAGAATAATGTTGAAGGATCAGTTATGGAAGGAGAAAAGAGAATATGAATGTGTAAACTCAAGAATTATGTGGATTAAAGTAAAGGTTGGATGCGAAAAGTGGGTCATAATAAGCGTGTATGCACCTGGAGAAGAGAGGAATGTAGAGGAGAGAGAGAGGGATTTTGGGAGATGTTAAGTGAATGTATAGGAGCCTTTGAACCAAGTGAGAGAGTAATTGTGGTAGGGGACCTGAATGCTAAAGTAGGAGAAACTTTTAGAGAGGGTGTGGTAGGTAAGTTTGGGGTGCCAGGTGTAAATGATAATGGGAGCCCTTTGATTGAACTTTGTATAGAAAGGGGTTTAGTTATAGGTAATACATATTTTAAGAAAAAGAGGATAAATAAGTATACAAGATATGATGTAGGGCGAAATGACAGTAGTTTGTTGGATTATGTATTGGTAGATAAAAGACTGTTGAGTAGACTTCAGGATGTACATGTTTATAGAGGGGCCACAGATATATCAGATCACTTTCTAGTTGTAGCTACACTGAGAGTAAAAGGTAGATGAGATACAAGGAGAATAGAAGCATCAGGGAAGAGAGAGGTGAAGGTTTATAAACTAAAAGAGGCAGTTAGGGTAAGATATAAACAGCTATTGGAGGATAGATGGGCAAATGAGAGCATAGGCAATGGGGTCGAAGAGGTATGGGGTAGGTTTAAAAATGTAGTGTTAGAGTGTTCAGCAAAAGTTTGTGGTTACAGGAAAGTGAGTGCGGGAGGGAAGAGGAGCGATTGGTGGAATGATGATGTACAGAGAGTAGTAAGGGAGAAAAAGTTAGCATATGAGAAGTTTTTACAAAGTAGAAGTGATGCAAGGAGGGAAGAGTACATGGAGAAAAAGAGAGAGGTTAAGAGAGTGGTGAAGCAATGTAAAAAGAGAGAAAATGAGAGAGTGGGTGAGATGTTATCAACAAATTTTGTTGAAAATAAGAAAAAGTTTTGGAGTGAGATTAACAAGTTAAGGAAGCCTAGAGAACAAATGGATTTGTCAGTTAAAAATAGGAGAGGAGAGTTATTAAATGGAGAGTTGGAGGTATTGGGAAGATGGAGGGAATATTTTGAGGAATTGTTAAATGTTGATGAAGATAGGGAAGCTGTGATTTCGTGTATAGGGCAAGGAGGAATAACATCTTGTAGGAGTGAGGAAGAGCCAGTTGTGAGTGTGGGGGAAGTTCGTGAGGCAGTGGGTAAAATAAAAGGGGGTAAGGCAGCCGGGATTGATGGGATAAAGATAGAAATGTTAAAAGCAGGTGGGGATATAGTTTTGGAGTGGTTGGTGCAATTATTTAATAGATGTATGGAAGAGGGTAAGGGTACCTAGGGATTGGCAGAGAGCATGCATAGTTCCTTTGTATAAAGGCAAAGGGGACAAAAGAGTGCAAAAATTATAGGGGGAGAAGTCTGTTGAGTATACCTGGTAAAGTGTATGGTAGAGTTATTATTGAAAGAATTAAGAGTAAGACAGAGAATAGGATAGCAGATGAACAAGGAGGCTTTAGGAAGGGTAGGGGGTGTGTGGACCAGGTGTTTACAGTGAAACATATAAGTGAACAGTATTTAGATAAGGCTAAAGAGGTCTTTGTGGCATTTATGGATTTGGAAAAGGTGTATGACAGGGTGGATAGGGGGGCAATGTGGCAGATGTTGCAGGTGTATGGTGTAGGAGGTAGGTTACTGAAAGCAGTGAAGAGTTTTTACAAGGATAGTGAGGCTCAAGTTAGAGTATGTAGGAAAGAGGGAAATTATTTCCCAGTAAAAGTAGGCCTTAGACAAGGATGTGTGATGTCACCGTGGTTGTTTAATATATTTATAGATGGGGTTGTAAGAGAAGTAAATGCGAGGGTCTTGGCAAGAGGCGTGGAGTTAAAAGATAAAGAATCACACAAAGTGGGAGTTGTCACAGTTGCTCTTTACTGATGACACTGTGCTCTTGGGAGATTCTGAAGAGAAGTTGCAGAGATTGGTGGATGAATTTGGTAGGGTGTACAAAAGAAGAAAATTAAAAGTGAATACAGGAAAGAGTAAGGTTATGAGGATAACAAAAGGATTAGGTGATGAAAGATTGGATATCAGATTGGAGGGAGAGAGTATGGAGGAGGTGAATGTATTCAGATATTTGGGAGTGGACGTGTCAGCGGATGGGTCTATGAAAGATGAGGTGAATCATAGAATTGATGGGGGCAAAAGGGTGAGTGGTTCACTTAGGAGTCTGTGGAGACAAAGAACTTTGTCCTTGGAGGCAAAGAGGGGAATGTATGAGAGTATAGTTTTACCAACGCTCTTATATGGGTGTGAAGCATGGGTGATGAATGTTGCAGCGAGGAGGAGGCTGGAGGCAGTGGAGATGTCATGTCTGAGGGCAATGTGTGGTGTGAATATAATGCAGAGAATTCGTAGTTTGGAAGTTAGGAGGAGGTGCGGGATTACGAAAACTGTTGTCCAGAGGGCTGAGGAAGGGTTGTTGAGGTGGTTCGGACATGTAGAGAGAATGGAGCGAAACAGAGTGACTTCAAGAGTGTATCAGTCTGTAGTGGAAGGAAAGCGGGGTAGGGGTCGGCCTAGGAAAGGTTGGAGGGAGGGGGTGAAGGAGGTTTTGTGTGCGAGGGGCTTGGACTTCCAGCAGGCATGCGTGAGCGTGTTTGATAGGAGTGAATGGAGACAAATGGTTTTTAATGCTTGACATGCTGTTGGAGTGTGAGCAAAGTAACAGTTATGAAGGGGTTCAGGGAAACCGGCAGGCTGGACTTGAGTCCTGGAGATGGGAAGTACAGTGCCTGCACTCTGAAGGAGGGGTGTTAATGTTGCAGTTTAAAAACTGTAGTGTAAAGCACCATTCTGGAAAGACAGTGATGGAGTGAATGATGGTGAAAGTTTTTCTTTTTCGGGCCACCCTGCCTTAGTGGGAATCGGCCAGTGTGATAATGAAAAAAAAAAATATTATATATCTTCTTGGGTAGTAGGTTGGTAGACAGCAACAGCCCAGGGAGGTACTACTATCCTGCCAAATGAGTGTAAAACGAAAACCTGCAATTGTTTTACATGATGGTAGGATTGCTGTCATGTTTCTGTCTCGTATACATGCAAGCTTTCAGGTGTGTCTTGCTACTTCTACTTACACTTCCGTCACACTACACATGCATGTACAAGCATGTATATACACACCCTTCTGGGTTTTCTTCTATTTTCTTACTAGTTCTTGTTCTTGTTTATTTCCTTTTATCTCCATGGGGAATTGAAGCAGAATTCTTCCTCCGTAAGCTATGCATGTCGTAAGAGGTGACTAAAATGCCGGGAGCAAGAGGCTAGTAACCCCTTCTCCTGTATACATTACTGAAGTTAAAAAAAGAACCTTTTGTTTTTCTGTTTGGGCTACCCTGCTTCAGTGGGATTTGGCCAGTTTGTTGAAAGAAGATTATATATCTTACCTCATTTCAAATGCACTTGTCATGTACCTGACAACTGTGTTTTCTCCCTTAAACAATGATGGATGACAAAATACTTCTTGACTAGTATTCATCATCTGACTGACAGCAGCATTTGCCAGTATTTTTTCTAGGTCAGCTACTGTCTTTGCATATTTTTCTGAAATATCAATATGTCCTGTTATTATTATTATTACTATAAGTAAACTGAGGAAAGATCTTCCCATAGATCTAATCATACATACTATATGATTGATAACAGACTACTATAGATCCCCACTGGTCTCTGACCAGGCATCATGTTTATCTGTTTGGTCAGGCTATTTGTGGAGCAAGTTTTTTTGTAAACACCACAGCCTGGATGCTTAGGAAGAGTTTGCAAGAATACATAAAGTTCTCCGTAAGATAATTAGAGAGCTGTTGGTAATTTTCCTTATACAAGATTTGTGCTAAACAAGATTTTGTTAAATACAAAGTTGTTTAACATCAATAAATATGTACATTAGAGAATAAATCTGAACAACAACCTGCCCCAATTTAATGACACGTCTTAATCTATTCCAGTCTGCCTGGGTATTAAGACCTGCTTCAACAATGCCATGCATTTATTTCTAAAAAAGTCACTTTCAAACAAGTGATATTTCTCCATGAAAATATTAAATTGCTCATATTAAGCTTTTGCACTGCTTTTTAAAAGAACTGATCATAAAATTTCCATATCATAAACCTGCTTTCCCCCAAAATAATTATTAGATAATTAAAAAATTAAAAACTTTAAAATATTTTTTTGTTACACGCATATGTATAATGTGGGGCTAGTAACCCCTTCTCCTATATAAATTACTAAATTTAAAAAGAAAATCTTTTTTTTTTTTTAGGTCACCCTACCTCGGTGGGATATGGCCGATTCGTTAGAGGGGGAAAAAAAAAAAATCTTATTTCGTGGCGTATTAGATGCATTTTTTATTCCATAAAATGTCTCCAAAAACCACTCTGCATCCTATAAACCGAAGGTCAGTGACAGGATTTATAAGTTTGGGGTGTGGGGTGGGCTGTAGCTCTCCCAGTTACGTTCGATGCTGAGCCACTGAAACTACACTAAAACAAGTCTTATGAGTCGTGTCTTATAAGCTGCAAAATACAGTATGTATACAGCATATATGTACATATTAATTACCTTTGGAGTCTGGAGAAACAGCCTCAGAATGTTTCTTACAAATTTCTAAACTTGCTTTAGCTTGATCTTGTTCTCCTAGAATTAAATAGCAATGACAGCGGCGAGTCAACAACTTATGTTGCAGAGCTGCAGGGTATCCACTTTGTTCTGCTCGATCCATGTCCTGAAGAGCTTCCTGCAGGTGATGAGCAAAGCTCAGTGTGTTAAACAAATTATATTAACACTGAACTTTACTTTATTTCTGTTTTCTCTTGTTTGATAAAAAAAAATTTTACTGACAAGATTTAATGCAGTAAATAATTTGAGGCTGTGTCCTCTTAGGTACTGTGCTGCTTCTCCTCTTCCACCTGTTTCTCCTTCAGCTTTCTCTCCCTCCTTCCAATATTGTTCCTGCCTCTCCCTCTCTCTTCCTCTATTAATATTGCTTATTAGAATATTATGAGAAATTGCCAAAAAAGCTCATGGAGTCTTGTAAATCTATGGAGTACATTTTTAAAAACATTCAATGAATAGTATTGTTTCTTTACTATGAGTACCAGGTTTAAAATTACACACATTAAACAACATTCAATAGCATTAAAATATATGAAAATCAAAGCAAATGTACTATGAAAATAGATTTATTGAAATAAAAGGTGATATGAAAAGGACCTGGCAAACCCTCTCCAAAATTTTGGGCTCTAGAAAACTGTCTAGAAACAGAAAGATAAACTTAACTAAACCAGATGAACCTCACATACAGCCTATAGACACAGCCAACAAACTTGATGTCTTACTCTCTACTGTAGGATCAAAACTAGCAAGCAAAATTCCTAGCTGAAAGACCACCTCACTGGTAACTTCCCAAATACTCTAACTCCAACTAATTCTACTGAAGTCTCATTCATCATTAAAAAACAGAGCAGGAGATCTAAATAACTTGCCACCATTCATATATAAAATAGCAGCTCATGTGCTGTCACCCATTACTGCAACACTGTTTAACAAATCTGTTAAGACTCTTCAACCTTCCCATCCATACTTAAGACAGCAAGGGTTACCCCGATCCTCAAAGAAGGTGATCCAACTTATGTGAACAGTTACAGACCTATATCAAACATGCCCTTACTTCCTAAAATATTCAAAAATATAATACACAAATGACTTTACTCCTACCTTATAACCAACAACATACTTAACCCCTGCCAGTTTGGGTTTAGACCAAAAAAAGTATAAATGATGCTATTATACAAATGCTTGTATATATAGCCCTTGATAAAAACGAATATCTACTGGGGTTCTTCATTGACCTATGGTAAACATTTGATACAGTGGACCACAATCTCCTGCACCTAAAATTAAGTCATTACAGCATCAGAGGACATTCCCCCAATTACCTAAAATTGTTTCTCAACAATAGACATCAGTATGTACATGTATACGCAAATGGAGTCAACTCCACTATCCAGCCTGTAGCTCTCGGAGTGCCCCAGGGTAGTGTCCTAGGCCCACTCCTCTTTCTCATCTACATCAATGATCTCCCCAATGCATCTAAACTCCTTTATTTATTTATTTATTTATTTAAACTAATTAATTAATTAATTAATTTTATTTATGTATTTATTTAATGTCTTTGCAAATAGTACATTGAGATTATGTGTTTACAATAATGGGTTGCAATGCAAAGAGCCTCTATTATGGGCCGACTTAACATTATTGGCTCACTGACTACTTAACACTAAGAATTATATCATAGTTGCACAGCAGAATATTAACCCTTTCAGGGACGCCAGGCCCTCTCCGAGACTTGTTCTCAGGGTACCAAATTTTCAAAAAAATTATTTTTTCTTATGAAAAGATAGAGAATCTTTTCTTGATCATAATGACACCAAAAGTATGAAATTTGATGGAAAACTTACGGAATTATGCTCTCACGAAGTTAGCGGTCTCGACGATGTTTATGCATCGGCAATTTTGCCCACTTTGAGTCCTATTTTCAGCCAATTCCAGTGTACTAGTCGACAAAAATCATAACTATTTCGCTAGAACTCCAATTTTGCCAATTTCACACAAATTTCAAAAGATGCCAATTTCCGAACAGGGTCCAGTATAAACAAGAAAGACATTCCTGGCACTAAAATAACAAGTTCTCTGTTCATTAGTCACATCCCCAGGTCCCTCTTATATTTCTTTGGCTTTCCACTTTGAATTTTTATTTTTACAAAAAATAGAAGATTTACTGTTATGCAGACTACTGCATTAGTGTAGAAATGGTATAAATAATATCAGCGCACTTGTGAAAGAATATTAGACTCACCAGTTGACGTGTATTGGACGCTTGGCATGATTTGTTTACTTTTGAACTTTGGTAAAAATCAAACATTTCTGCTACTTTGAGCTCAATTTCAAGGTACTTTTCATTGTAAAACCAGTCAAAATCATCTCAATTTCTGTAATATGTCTTCCATTCTATAAAATGAGACCAGGAAAATTAGAATACAATAAATACCATACGAAAATACAGTGCAAAGTCGCTGTTTTAATCCAAAAACATGGTCAAAGTTTTTTTTCTCATTACGCACTGTGTGCTGCAGGATTTTTTTTTATACTGCGCACACTGACCACAGACCCATTCTTTCATATGTAGGCCTACCAGCTTTCTCTTACTAGATTTGAGGCAGCTAGAATTTAGGTGTACTAGTACGTCAAAAACCCTGGTGCGTAAGCCGTACTAATACGTCCGAAACCCTGAAAGGGTTAATTATATCATAATTGTACAGTAGATTATTAATTATAAGTGAATCTAATTTATATAAGACGAGATATATTCATATATTCAAAAATGCTTTTTGTGAAAACAATGATTCAATTATATTCCTGTTGACAATGGATAAAAGGTTCAAAAGTAATTGTTGAAATTATGATATGGGAATACATATTGAGTATGTGAGTACTGAGTATTTAGCATTTAGTCTAGGGTGATTAAGTGGCTTTTGAGAAGAGTCTTAAATTGATTTTCAGACTGGGTTACTTTAGTATCTTCTGGTAATGAATTCCATATTTTGGGGCCCTTTATGTGTATAGAGTTTTTAGTGTGATATGGACACGGGGTACATCAGAGAGAGATCTGTGTCTTGTGTTATGGTCATGTGTCCTTAAACCAGTTCTATTTGCAGATGACAATACTTATGTCTAGTCCCACTCAAACCCAGCTATACTCAGAGACATTGTAAACAACGAGATGCTAAAAATATATACAGCCTCTCCTCACTTAGCGATGTACTCATTTACCGACGACTCTGACTCATGACGGGCTCTCTAACCAGTATGCATACCTAAATAATGTATATTAGAGTTGATTTCCTCTATTCTGTTTATAAGAATACACAGTACACTACTGTATAAACATTTAAAAACAAATCAGAACTGTTATAAATGGTGCAAAAGGTGACATTAAAACAATATCAAAGATGGTTGACACAAACCCACTACCATTATAGTATGCTCCCCACTTAGAGACGAATTCATTTACTGATGTGGCCTTAGGAACGGAACTCCATCATTAAGTGAGGAGAGGTTGTACTGGGATGACCAACAAACTCACTCTCAACATACACAAAACATACTTCATGCTGTTTGGAAACAGAACCTTAAATATCCAAGTTAATACAAAAGACACTGAGGGTAAATTTCTAGGCCTTCTTGACTGTAATCTTAAATTTCATTCCCACATCCAGCATATATCAAAGAAAATTTCCAAATCAGTAGGCATCCTTTCCAAGATACGATACTGCGTACCCCAAACGACACTCCTTACCCTATACCACTCCTTGATGTAGTACATCCCTACCTCACCTATGGTATTCGTGGCTGGGGATAAACCACAGCTAACCACCTTAAACCTTTAATTACTCAACAAATAGCTTATGTGCAGATGATTACCAGCTCCTGTGCCAGACAATACACCCCACCACTTTTCAATAGCCTGAACCTACTAAATATATGAAACATACACTCATTATTGTGCCTACTACATATACCAAACATTAAACTCCAATACAAACCCTCCATTTAAACTTCTTGATAGCTACAACAGAACACACAATCACAACACAAAGCACTCTTCAACATTCCTCGTGTTATTCTCACACCATGCAAAAATTCAATGTGCATAAAGGGCCCGAAGATCTGGAATTCACTACCTGAACCAGTAAAGGATTCCCTGACTACATATAAATTTAGAACTATGCTTAAAAACATCTCATCTCTCACTACTAACCAAACCAACCAAAACAACTTCTAATCAGTTTGAAGCAACTCTCCCAATTATTATAATATATGACCTTTAGTCTATTAAACATGTGCCAGTCCATGAAATATTATTGTTTGAATGATTAACTGTAATACTGTTCTTATTATGTGCAACTTCAAGATTATTATTCTTATAAACCTCCACCTTGTTTACCTTGCATTAGTATTAAGATTCAATAGAGATTTATTAAGAAGTTAACCACTCTTATCTTGTCTAGATTTATGTAGTTATTATGTACACGTACTAGGATTAGTCTGCCCGAAATGCCTCAGCTTGATAGCGGCTTTCTTTGTACTTAAACCCAAATTGTAATTACACATTATAACGTTTACAAAGAAATAAAATCAATATTCTTTATTTTTTATTCTTTTTAATACTGAAATTGATAAAACAAGGTGTATGTGATTCAGGAAATCTAGTGAGCACATTTTAAAAAAAATTGTACGGCAAGTTTTCTTTATTTAGAGCCATGAGAGCCACTTCTAATGTTAACTTGGCCCTATTTTGTTAAATGTTACTCAACTAACATTAACATGAAATTCTCTGTGAAATCATTATCATGACATTAATAAGGATTACAGTTATTATATTCAATGGAAAGCAGTAACCTGTAAGAAAGAATTATAGGAATGAAAAGACCACTACCTATTGCCTTAAAACATGCCAGCAGCCAACCATTACTGGGATCCTTCCTCTAATTAATATTCATCTTATTTCCACTATTTATTATACAATGTTGTTCTTTTGTACACATGCTGCTAATTCAAGACTGGTGCTGCTATTAACAATTTAACAATTTGGTGGTAGTTGGATAAATATATTGGTATATTCTTCAAAGTTTCTCTCGTACTATGCACAATTCACCTCACAACAATTTTGATGAAACCTCTCTCTCTCTATTAGAAAGAGCTACCTGTACTACAGCACTGATTTTTATTTTTCTATATTTAATATCAGAAGACAAGCAACAGTTTAAATCCTAATATCTGTACTATGAAAGAGTTAATTTAAACAACTTGGGGGTGCAGTTTTTTTTTGCTGCAGCATAACATACCTTATATCTCCCCATCTGGAAAAGTACAGCAGAGCGATTTGCATAAGCCAAAGGCAGAAGAGATGAATCTACCGGTGCCAGTCGAAGACATTCAGTAAAGTTGTTTAGTGCCTCTGTATCCCTCTTTTTAAGATATGCCTAAAAAGAAATACTTGTATCAAACAATATCAAAATGCTGATCCTAAGAATAGGACCTTTATAACACAGTACAGAACCCTATATAGTGCATTCTTCTTCCTTCTTTCAATAGATCAGCCATATCCCACCAAAGCAGGATTGCCAAAAAAGAAAAACAAAAGCTTCTCCTTTTAAATTTAGTAATGTATACAGGAGAAGTGGTTACTAGCCCCTTGCTCCTGGCATTTTAGTCGCCTCTTACAACATGCATGGCTTACGGAGGAAGAATTCTGTTCCACTTCCACATGGAGAATAGTACATTAATATATTAATTTTATGCACTAAACCTGTATGGGTGGGTAAGGATGTGCAAGGGTATACAGTGGACCCCGGTTAACGATATTTTTTCACTCCATAAGTATGTTCAGGTGCCAGTACTGACCGAATTTATTCCCATAAGGAATATTGTGAAGTAGATTAGTCCATTTCAGACCCCCAAACATACACGTACAAACGCACTTACATAAATACACTTACATAATTGGTCGCATTCGGAGGTAATTGTTATGCGGGGGTCCACTGTATTGCATAGTCTTTACCAGTTCGAGGTATGTCATAGGCATGCCCACTGGGAGAAGACTGTAGAACAAAAATTCTGTCTCCAGTTATGATTAACCCTTTGAGGGTTTTGGTCGTACTAGTACGTCTTACGCGTAGGGGTTTTTGACGTACTAGTACGCATAAATTCTAGCGCCGTCAAATCTCGCGGGAAGAGGCTGGTAGGCCTCCATATGAAAGAATGGGTCTATGTGGTCAGTGTGCACAGTATAAAAAAAATCCTGCAGCACACAGTGCATAATGAGAAAAAAAAAACTTTCACGTTTTTTTTGGCATAAAACAACGTCTTTGCACTGTATTTTCGTATGGTATTTATTGTTGTATTCTAGTTTTCTTGGTCTCATTTTATAGAATGGAATGCATATCACAGAAATTGAGATGATTTTTACTGGTTTTACAATGAAAAGTACCTTGAAATTGAGCTCAAAGTAGCAGAAATGTTCGATTTTTACCAAAGTTCAAAAGTAAACAAATCATGCCAAGCGTCCAATACACGTCAACTGGTGAGTCTAACATTCTTTTGCAATTGCGCCAATATGATTTATATCATTTTTTACACTAATGCAGTAGTCTGCATAACAGTAAATCTTCTATTTTTCGTGAGAATAAAAATTCAAAGTGGAAAGCAAAAGAATGTAAGAGGGGCCTTGAGACGTGACTAATGAGCAGAAGAAATGTCATTTTAGTGCCAGGAATGTATTTCTTGTTTGTTCTGGACACTATTCGGAAATTGGCATTTTTTGAAATTTGTGTGAAATTGGCAAAATTGCTAAATTCTGACCACTGTATTGGATAGTTGAAAATGGTAAATGGGTGGTTTCTTGCACTCATTCAATAGAAAAAATGTAGTTCTAGCGAAATATTAATGTTGTTTGTCGACTAGTACAGAGGAATTGGCAGAAAATGGGGCTCAAATTGGGCAAAATCGCCTATGCGTAAACATCGCCGAGACCGCTAACTTCGCAAGAGCATAATTCCGTAAGTTTTCCATCAAATCTCATAATTTTGGTGTCATTATGATCGGGAAAAGATTCTCTATCTTTTCATAAGAAAAAATAATTTTTTTTTTTTTAAATTTGGCCGACCCTGAGAACGAGTTTCTGAGAGGGCCTGTCGACCCTCAAAGGGGTTAAGGATGTGTCACCCTGCATTACCACATTAATTAGCCAAATAATCTGTATAATAGTTGCTTATTATGAGAGTCCATTTATGAACTCTGTAAATCAATGTAAGCTAACACAATGCAGATATATATTACAGAATACTCTGCTAATCTAAGACAACCATCAATTATTAATAGGTAAACAGAGGTAGCATGTTTTAAAGCAGCTTGCCTATAGAGTACTGTATAACTCCCCCTAACCAGTATTCAAAGCTGAGACCTTTTGGTCATGAACACACTGCAAAGACCACTAAATTTATCTAATTAACCTTTCCAAAAATGGTCATTTACCTCTAGCTATATACAGTGCTATTTTACAAATTTGTGAATTAATTTTATCTTCCTTTAAACATTTTTGAATTTAAGCCCTTTTATTATTATTATAATCAAAAAGAAGCGCTAAGCCACAAGGGCTATACAGCAATTTAAGCCCTTAATAACTAAAATTAGTCACAAAAATCAGTATACACTGCATACATAATACAGTATCTTATTAATTTACTTTCAGTATTTACAAAAATATAAATTAGCATAATGTGTGTTTCAAAAGTGAAACTGTAATTGAACTAGAAACCAAACCTTTGATCCCATTGTTTTTGCTTGCAGGGCTAATTTCTCTGATTTTCCATGGTCATCACACTTTTCATATAGGGCATTAAGAAGATCCTGAATTTCAGTCCTGAAAGTAACGAAAGTATGTATACGAGTTACAATCACAGCCAAACAATCTCTCCTCTATCTGCCCTATTAAGTAAATTCTCAAATATCAAGTGGACTGTACAATGGAGACAATTATATTATGTGCATACTGGGAAGACCCATCCATTGGTAAGCAAATAAAAATACAGTGGACCCCCGCATAACGATTACCTCCGAATGCGACCAATTATGTAAGTGTATTTATGTAAGTGCGTTTGTACGTGTATGTTTGGGGGTCTGAAATGGACTAATCTACTTCACAATATTTCTTATGGGAACAAATTCGGTCAGCACTGGCACCTGAACATACTTCTGGAGTGAAAAAATATCGTTAACCGGGGGTCCACTATAACTTACATTCAGATTTGATTAGTATAATAATGGTCTAGGTTTGATTAGAATATATTTATTTTTGGGTTACTGTACTAAGAAAAATGCTTTCTCCCCATAGGCACATTATTATTATAATCAAAAAGAAGCACTAATCCACAAGGGCTATACAGCCCCATAGGCACAAAGTATAATGATCTCTAATGCATAATCTATTTAATGCTGGACAATTTATATAATAAAAACTCTAGCCCCTAAAGTTAACATTAACTTAGCAAGGAAATAACATTACAATGAAGTACATATGTATACTGTATTGTTGGTTAAACAGGTTACAAAGGCAGAGTCATTCATAGTTGGCAAAATTGGATATTTGGCTAAAAAATTTTAGTGTACTGTACTGGTACATTATAATACATAAAATACTTAAGAGTTATCTTTAAATTCCTCGTTTCTTCACATTCAAGTAAATAATAAAACAGGGTTAAACTAGTTAAAGTGACAAAATTTACATTTAGTCAGATCAAAGCAGTAGTAACATGAAAGTCTGGGTGCTCACTGCTTGGTGGGCTCACACACCAAGGGTCCAGGATCAATCTACAGCATGGGTGAAATGTTGGGCATGTTTCCTTACACTTGCTGCCTCTGTTCACCCAACAGTAAATAGGTACCTAGATGTTAGTCAACTGTTGTGGGTCACATCCTAAGGGACACGATTAAAAAACTCAATGGAAATAAGAGTCCCTTATGATGCACTGAGTAAAAATCTGAACAAAGTTTTATCTTATCTTACCATTCAAGTTCCAATTATCATACATAGTAATACATGTAAATTACCTAGAATAACCCTCCCCCCCCAAAAAAAAGTGACTTATTTCCATTGGAGTCCTTGGGGTTGCATTCTAGGGGACAAGATTAACCCATTCCCTGAAATGCTCTACATAACTAGGGACTTTCTATATAGTATGTCAGTGATGTCAGCTTGGTCTGTATTAACTGTATACCTGGAGTGTGTTCCAGGGGTCAATGTCCCCATGGCCCTGTCTGCGACCAGGCCTCATGGTGGACCAGAGCCTGATCAACCAGGCTGTTACTGCTAGCCACACGCAGTCCAATGTACGAACCACAGCCCGGCTGGTCAAGTACTGACTTTAGGTGCCTGTCCAGTACCTGCTTGAAGACAGCCAGGGGTCTATTGGTAATCCCCCTTATGTATGCTGGGAGGCAGTTGAACAGTCTTGGGCCCCTGACACTTACTGTGTTGTCTCTTATTGTGCTAGTGGCACCCCTGCTTTTCATTGGGGGGATGTTGCATCGTCTGCCGAGTCTTTTGCTTTCATAGGGAGTGATTTTCGTGTGCAAGTTTGGTAATAATCCCTCCAGGATTTTCCAAGTGTATATAATCATGTCTCTCTCCCACCTTCATTCTAGGGTGTACAGGTTGAGGAAACTTCAAGTGTTCCCAGTAATTGAGGCATTTTATCGCAGTTATGCATGCCATGAAGGTTCTCTGTACATTTTCTAGGTTAGAAATTTCACCTGCCTTGAAAGGTGCTGTTAGTATGCAGCAATATTCCAGCCTAGACAGAACAAGTGACCTGAAGAGTGTCATGGGCTTGGCATCCCTGGTTTTTAAGGTTCTCATTATCCATCCTGTCATTTTTCTAGCAGATGTGATTGATATAATGTTATGGTCCTTGAAGGTGTACTCATAAAAATAAAGATTATTATTATACAAGTGATGACTAAGTTTATTTAGGTACATAGTGTAAATTACCTAGGATAACCCAAAAACAAAGTCAGTGATTTATTTCCAGAGGGATCCTTGACTTACCTTAAATTGATTTTAACATCTGAATCGTATAATACTTCAGCTTCCAAACAAAAGATTATTTTTTCCAATGGTGTTGTCTTCTTCGAAAATTCATTAATGGCACCAGTCTTAACGATCACGTGTGTCAAACGATCAAAAAGTGGCTGACAGTTATACATCATCTATTTGTTCTTGCTGGGGGGTTTTAACAGTGTACTGAGCCTTGTTTCCCAATGTACGAGGAAGAAGAAATGTTGTTCAAAGCTGGATGATGACAGGAAAGAGAACAGGAATTCCCTTTGCAAATATAAACAAAGAACAAAAATATTCCAATTAGGTCAGGTGGACCTCCTCTTGCCTAGGTTCCAGCAGGCCAGTATACCTACACACCTTCACCTGAGTTCAGTAACAAGCAGTATCCTACTCCTTCACCTGAGTTCAGTAATGAGCAGTATGTTGCTCCTTCACCTGAGTTCTGTAACAAGCAGTATCCTACTCCACCTAAGTTCAGTAACTAGCAGTATCCTACTCCACCTGAGTTCAGTAACTAGCAGTATCCTACACCTGAGTTCAGTAACTAGCAGTATCCTACTCCACCTGAGTTCAGTAACTAGCAGTATCCTACTCCACCTGAGTTCAGTAACTAGCAGTATCCTACTCCACCTGAGTTCAGTAACTAGCAGTATCCTACTCCACCTGAGTTCAGAAACTAGCAGTATCCTACTCCACCTGAGTTCAGTAACTAGCAGTATCCTACACCTTCACCTGAGTTCAGTAACTAGCAGTATCCTACTCCACCTGAGTTCAGTAACTAGCAGTATCCTACTCCACCTGAGTTCAGTAACTAGCAGTATCCTAAGAGATAAGATAAGATAAGATTTCGTTCGGATTTTTAACCCCGGAGGGTTAGCCACCCAGGATAACCCAAGAAAGTCAGTGCGTCATCGAGGACTGTCTAACTTATTTCCATTGGGGTCCTTAATCTTGTCCCCCAGGATGCGACCCACACCAGTCGACTAACACCCAGGTACCTATTTGCTGCTAGGTGAACAGGACAACAGGTGTAAGGAAACGTGTCGAAATGTTTCCACCCGCCGGGAATCGAACCAGGGCCCTCCGTGTGTGAAGCGGGAGCTTTAGCCACCAGGCCACCGGGCCACCAACCCACCTACTCCACCTGAGTTCAGTAACTAGCAGTATCCTACTCCACCTGAGTTCAGTAACTAGCAGTATTCTACTCCACCTGAGTTCAGTAACTAGCAGTATCCTACTCCACCTGAGTTCAGTAACTAGCAGTATCCTACTCCACTTGAGTTCAGTAACTAGCAGTATCCTACGCCTTCACCTGAGTTCAGTAACTAGCAGTATCCTACGCCTTCACCTGAGTTCAGTAACTAGCAGTATCCTACGCCTTCACCTGAGTTCAGTAACTAGCAGTATCCTACTCCACCTGAGTTCAGTAACTAGCAGTATCCTACTCCACCTGAGTTCAGTAACTAGCAGTATCCTACTCCACCTGAGTTCAGTAACTAGCAGTATCCTACTCCACCTGAGTTCAGTAACTAGCAGTATCCTACTCCACCTGAGTTCAGTAACTAGCAGTATCCTACTCCACCTGAGTTCAGTAACTAGCAGTATCCTACTCCACCTGAGTTCAGTAACTAGCAGTATCCTACGCCTTCACCTGAGTTCAGTAACTAGCAGTATCCTACGCCTTGACCTGAGTTCAGTAACTAGCAGTATCCTACTCCACCTGAGTTCAGTAACTAGCAGTATCCTACTCCACCTGAGTTCAGTAACTAGCAGTATCCTACTCCACCTGAGTTCAGTAACTAGCAGTATCCTACTCCACCTGAGTTCAGTAACTAGCAGTATCCTATGCTTTCACCCGAGTTCAGTAGCTAGCAGTATCCTATTCCACCTGAGTTCAGTAGCTAGCAGTATCCTATTCCACCTGAGTTCAGTAACTAGCAGTATCCTACTCCACCTGAGTTCAGTAACTAGCAGTATCCTACTCCACCCGAGTTCAGTAGCTAGCAGTATCCTACTCCACCTGAGTTCAGTAACTAGCAGTATCCTACTCCACCTGAGTTCAGTAACTAGCAGTATCCTACTCCACCTGAGTTCAGTAACTAGCAGTATCCTATGCTTTCACCCGAGTTCAGTAGCTAGCAGTATCCTATTCCACCTGAGTTCAGTAGCTAGCAGTATCCTATTCCACCTGAGTTCAGTAACTAGCAGTATCCTACTCCACCTGAGTTCAGTAACTAGCAGTATCCTACTCCACCCGAGTTCAGTAGCTAGCAGTATCCTACTCCACTTGAGTTCAGTAACTAGCAGTATCCTACTCCACCTGAGTTCAGTAACTAGCAGTATCCTACTCCACCTGAGTTCAGTAACTAGCAGTATCCTACTCCACCTGAGTTCAGTAACTAGCAGTATCCTACTCCACCTGAGTTCAGTAGCTAGCAGTATCCTACTCCACCTGAGTTCAGTAACTAGCAGTATCCTACTCCAGAGTTCAGTAACTAGCAGTATCCTACTCGAGTTCAGTAACTAGCAGTATCCTACTCCACCTGAGTTCAGTAACTAGCAGTATCCTACTCCACCTGAGTTCAGTAACTAGCAGTATCCTACTCCACCTGAGTTCAGTAACTAGCAGTATCCTACTCCACCTGAGTTCAGTAACTAGCAGTATCCTACTCCACCTGAGTTCAGTAACTAGCAGTATCCTACTCCACCTGAGTTCAGTAACTAGCAGTATCCTACTCCACCTGAGTTCAGTAACAAGCAGTATCCTACGCCTTCACCTGAGTTCAGTAACTAGCAGTATCCTACTCCACCTGAGTTCAGTAACTAGCAGTATCCTACTCCACCTGAGTTCAGTAACTAGCAGTATCCTACTCCACCTGAGTTCAGTAACTAGCAGTATCCTACTTCACCTGAGTTCAGTAACTAGCAGTATCCTATGCTTTCACCCGAGTTCAGTAGCTAGCAGTATCCTATTCCACCTGAGTTCAGTAGCTAGCAGTATCCTATTCCACCTGAGTTCAGTAACTAGCAGTATCCTACTCCACCTGAGTTCAGTAACTAGCAGTATCCTACTCCACCCGAGTTCAGTAGCTAGCAGTATCCTACTCCACTTGAGTTCAGTAACTAGCAGTATCCTACTCCACCTGAGTTCAGTAACTAGCAGTATCCTACTCCACCTGAGTTCAGTAACTAGCAGTATCCTACTCCACCTGAGTTCAGTAACTAGCAGTATCCTACTCCACCTGAGTTCAGTAGCTAGCAGTATCCTACTCCACCTGAGTTCAGTAACTAGCAGTATCCTACTCCAGAGTTCAGTAACTAGCAGTATCCTACTCGAGTTCAGTAACTAGCAGTATCCTACTCCACCTGAGTTCAGTAACTAGCAGTATCCTACTCCACCTGAGTTCAGTAACTAGCAGTATCCTACTCCACCTGAGTTCAGTAACAAGCAGTATCCTACGCCTTCACCTGAGTTCAGTAACTAGCAGTATCCTACTCCACCTGAGTTCAGTAACTAGCAGTATCCTACTCCACCCGAGTTCAGTAACTAGCAGTATCCTACTCCACCTGAGTTCAGTAACAAGCAGTATCCTACGCCTTCACCTGAGTTCAGTAACTAGCAGTATCCTACTCCACCTGAGTTCAGTAACAAGCAGTATCCTACTCCACCTGAGTTCAGTAACAAGCAGTATCCTAAGCCTTCACCTGAGTTCTGTAACCTGTTTCCCACGAAAACCATTAAATATCCACTGAACGGAAAAATGGAACTGATAAATGCATTCCCTGTTGTAATGTGCCCGGCGGACAGAATAAGACGAGGACAAGCATCCCAGAGAGAACGGGAGAAATGTGTCACCAATGTCCAGGCGAGTGAGTCGTCCGCACACCACTAACACTGGAACAGTTCACACATTTTCTTGTTAAGGGTTTATAGGGTCACTGACAGCTGACGCCGTATCAAGCCATCCCGTGTCCGGGGTAGAAACCTTAAGTTTATTCAGATATAGGTACACAAATAGTTACATAAATTATCATACATAGCAGCATGTATGTAAATTACCTAGGATAACCCAAGAAAGTCAAAGTGACTTTGCAGTAGACTGCAAGACCTTGTTATTTTCTCTATAGATATATTTAACTTGGCATATTTCATTATGATGGATAATTGATCTGCTAGTTCCTATCTGTACTGTTCTACTTCATGCTCGTTTGCTAGTTTTTTTTTGACA
The DNA here is from genome assembly GCF_038502225.1 of Cherax quadricarinatus. NCBI lineage: Eukaryota > Metazoa > Arthropoda > Malacostraca > Decapoda > Parastacidae > Cherax > Cherax quadricarinatus. The sequence continues at coordinate 9,361,384 of NC_091332.1, read as the reverse complement.
ATGTTTCGTAAGCTACTTTCGGAAAAAATAAAAACTGTACTCAATATTCTCTTTGTTTAATGCTTGTCATGCTCCTGGAGACCTACGCTTTTCCACTGGCTTACCCGAAATACTCAAGCATACTAGTGGTTTTCTTTGCGCTTAACAACACTTCGATACATGTAAACTACATTTTGTATACTACACAAAGAAAAAAATTATTTTGATTTTATGTCAAACAGCTCAGTTTATAAGGTGGAATCCCAGTTATTTATTATTATTATAATCAAAAAGAAGCGCTAAGCCACAAGGACTATACAGCGCTGCAGGGCAGGAAGGAAGCGAGGGCATCAGGTGGCAAAATGGAGATGGATGAGTAATAGGTTACGGATAACAGCGGGGCAGTGGATGGTGAAAGGGTAAAGGGCAGCAAGAGACTAAACTAGAAAGGGCTGAGGGGAGTGCGAAAAGTATCAGAGTTTGTGGAGTAAATCAGTCGTTGTCAAGAAGTCAATGAGAGAGTCAGGATTAAAGGAGGGTCCATCAGCAAGAAGGGAAGGTAAAGAGAGAGTAGTAGAACGAAGACGACGTTGGAGGTAAATTCTGCGTGCTCGTTGATAGAGATGGCAGTCTAACAGAATGTGGCTAATCGATACTGGAACTTGACACTGCTCACAGAGAGGAACAGGGTGCCTCTCCATGAGATACCCATGAGTAAGACGAGTGTGACCAATGCGAAGGCGGGAGAGAGTGGTCTCCCAACCTCGGCACTGATGACAAGAAGACGGCCAGTAACCTATGCTCGGTTTAATAGAATGAAGTTTGTTACCGAGCAGAGTTGACCAGCGTTGTTGCCAACGGGTGCGAAGGTGGGTAGCTATTGCAGCAAAATAGTCCAGAAATGGAACACCTCGATAGGAAATTGGTAGGTCATGTACTGCTGACCGCGCAGCAGTGTCTGCCTGTTCATTGCCCTGTACGTCGACATGACCAGGGACCCAACAAAAAAAATATCTTTATGTTTGGTAGAGATACGGCGTAGCCAAAGTTGGATACGGAGAACTAGGGGATGAGATGTATCAAATTTTCGTATAGCCTGTAGAGCACTAAGGGAGTCTGAGACTACTACAAATGATGACACAGGCATAGATGCGATACGAATAAGTGCTGCAAGAATGGCATACAGTTCAGCAGTAAAAATGCTAGCTGAAGATAGTAAATGTCCCCGCACGACGCTGTCTGGAAACACTGCTGCGAATCCGACGCCATCTGAAGACTTAGAGCCATCTGTGTACACAGCGGTGGCATGAGAATGGGAGTGGAAGTGATCAAGAAAAAGAGAGCGGGAAGCCACCGTAGGCAGTTGAGCTTTCGAGCAAGGGAGTGAGAAAGAACAGACCCGAACAGCTGGAACTTCCCAGGGGGGTAGGGAAAAGTGAGATGCTACATGAACATATAAAGGTGGTAACTGAAGGAAAGACAAGAGTGAATGTAGGCGAAGAGAAAAGGGACGGAGCAAACAGGGGTGGCGAACGAATAAAGAATGTCTACTAATATCGGTGACCATTCTATAAATGGAAGGATTGTGTAGATCGTGAGAGCATACATAGTAGCGAAGGCAATGGGCATCACGGCGATCAGACAAGGATGGAACATTCGCTTCTGTATAGAGGCTCTCAACAGGGGAAGAGCGAAAAGCACCAAGGCACAAACGTAATCCTTGGTGATGGATAGAGTTAAGGCTAGAGAGAGTAGCAGGAGAGGCCGCGGAATAAATCTGGTCACCATAATCGAGTTTCGATAAAACGAGGGCTGAATGTAGGCGAAGCAGAGTTCGACGATCAGCTCCCCAGGAAAGATGAGCAAGGGTTTTAAGAAGGTTTAGCCGGCTGTGACAAGTTGCCTTCAGAGAGGTTATGTGAGGTTTCCAGGATAACCGACGGTCAAAGAGAAGGCCTAGAAACCTGACTGTATCACGTTCGGGGATACGGGAGCCATAGAGATACAAAGGATGATCGGAGATAACAGAGCGTCTAGTGAAAGTAATTTGGCGAGTTTTGGTACTTGAAAATTTAAACCCATGTGTGGTGGCCCAAGTGGAAACACGGTCGACCGCATGCTGGAGAGAAACTGCAATAAGATGACAGTCAGCGCCTGCACAAGCAATAGCGAAGTCATCAACATAGAGTGATGACCAAATATTGGGTGGAAGAACAGAGGCCAAATCATTTATAGCAAGGAGAAAATGTGTTGTGCTTAGAACACATCCCTGAGGGACACCTTCAGCTTGGACGAAGTCCGCAGAAAGAACATTATTGACTCGAACACGGAAATGTCTGTCAGTTAAAAAGTTCTTAAGGAAGGATGGTAGATTGCCTCGGAGGCCTAAGGAATGGGCCTGGGCCAAAATATTATACCTCCAAGTTGTGTCATATGCCTTCTCAAGGTCAAAAAATATGGCAATAACCGAGTGATTATTCGCAAAGGCATTACGAACATACGTATCCAAGCGTAGTAAGGGGTCTATGGTAGAACGACCCTTACGAAAGCCATATTGACTAGCGGAGAGACTGTTGTGTGTCTCTAAATACCACATTAAACGTCGATTTACGAGACGTTCCATCACTTTGCAAACTGCACTAGTGAGAGCGATGGGGCGATAGTGGGAGGCATCATGTCCTGTAGTACCCGGTTTGCGGAAAAGGAGAACAATGGCAGATTTCCACAGCTGGGGAAGAACTTGTGCCCAAGTAAGATTGAAGAGGTGTAAGAGGACTACAAGGGCTGACCGATGTAAATGTTGTAACATACGAATATGAATGTCGTCAGGCCCAGCTGCCGATGATCGGCAAGCTGAGAGCGTTGCCTCCAGTTCTTGAAGTGTAAAAGGCACATTATAGTGTTCTTCTCTGAAAGAAGAAAAGTCAAAGGGTACTAACTCTCTGGCAGACTTTGAGGAAAGAAACGAGGGGCATAGATGGAGCCCTCAGGAAGTATGGACCAGATGTGTGCCAAGTTCAATGGCAACGTCGAGAGGGTTTGCTACATCAACACCAGCAACCCGTAGAACAGGAGCCGGGTCAGGAGAGTATTTACCACTCAATTTCCTCACTTTTTTCCAGACTGCACTCATAGAAGAAGCAGAGGTGATGGTGGAAACAGTCTCACCAACAAGTGTGTTTAGCTTCACGGATGACACGGCGAGCGATCGCACGCTTCTGCTTAAAATCAAGAAGTCTCTCAGCGGTTCTATTGTACCGGTACCTGCCCCATGCAGCACGTTTCAAACGTACTGCACGAGCACAAGCAGGAGACCACCAAGGCACGCACTTCTGAGAATGCCTGCCTGAGGTTTGGGGTATAGAATGAGAAGCTGCGGTATAAACTGACGTCGAGAAGATGTGTAGGAGCTCATCAATGGAGGATGAAAAAGGAACCTCACTAAAAGCAGTGAGGTGTGAGTAAAGATCCCAATTTGCCTGATCAAATTGCCAGCGAGGGCTACGGAAAGGTGGTGAATAGGAAGGAGAAGTAAGAATGATCGGAAAATGATCACTGTCATGTAAGTCTGGTAGAACAGACCAGGTGAAGTCTTGTGCAGTGGAGGAAGAGCAGACTGATAGATCGATGCAAGAGAGAGTATGAGTACGAGGATCAAAATGGGTGGGAGTACCCGTATTTAAAACATGGAGGGGGTGAGAGGCGAGAAAAACCTCCAACTGGATGCCACGTGAGTCACAATGAGACCCCCCCAGAGGAAATGGTGGGCATTAAAATCACCAAGTAACAGAAGTGGTGGTGGTAAGGATGAAACAAGAAAGGCAAAGTCTGGGATAGAAAATGCTCGAGAAGGAGAGAGATATAAAGAACATATTGTAAACCACTTATTCAAGTGGATACGGGCTGCAGTGTAATGCAGCGAGGTATGGACAAATAGTTGACAGTACAGAATATCATTGCGTAGAAGAAGGGCACTTTCATTAAAGGTCCCATCTGAGAAAGGATCCGAAGAATACAATAAATTATAGCCTGAGATAGGTTGGAAAACATCTGAAGCTCACCCCGATTACCCCTGAGGCTGCGGATATTCCACTGTAAATAGGCCATGATTGGCGATGAAGAAAATATCAGGAATCTGTAGGAAAAGGCACCTACGGACTAGAGGGGTTAGAAAAGTCAACGTGTGGTGGCATTGGAAGACGTTCAAGTAGCAAAGGAACGGAGCGTTGCGAAGAATGAGGTTGTGAAGATGGAGGAGAGGGAAGAGAAGGAACAGGAAGTGAATCAGTGTCCATTGAAGGTTTAGTCTCTGCAATATATTCTGAAATGGCTTCAAGTGTTTCTGAATTCAAAGATGTATGGGAGACCATATTGGAGATAGAAGGAGGAGGGTGAGTAAAGATTGGGACAGTAATGGACTGTACCAAAGTAGAGGGGGAGGGAAGAGTGTAAGGGACTGGAGATGAAGTGTGGGGGGGGACAGAAGAGGCAGAAACCTGGGAGGTGGCAGAGGGAGAAACTTGGGAGGGGACGGGGGTGGAAGGCATAGTACGAGGAGGAGGGTGAATCTCCACACTTGTAATAGAGCCAGAGAGAGGGGAAGAACTAAGTACAGAGACTGGAAAGGTAAAATGTGGAGGTGGAAGAAGGGAAGGAAGGGGCAAAGAAGATTTCAGCAATGTGGATTTTTTGGACTTCTGAGTAGTGGGGCGATTGGTATTAGGTGTCGTACGAGGTCTTGTCGATACTGGGGCTTGTGAGGAAGGACGCGAAGATGTGAGAACAGACTGAGTTGTAGTCGGGACGTCAGAGCCAAGGACAGCAAAAGGATTAGATGCCGTAGTGGCTATGGGAGGGGTAACAACAGAGGAGGCTGCAGAAGATGGGACCCCAGAAGTGGGGGGATGTTTGGAAACACGAGAATAAGAAACACTGGGTAGTCTCCCTTGGAGGCGGAGATGAGTAACTGCCATAGCATAAGGGAGACCTTCTGCCTCTTTGAGGCAACGGATTTCACGTTCATTTAAGTAGACCTGGCAACGGCGGGAGTACGAAGGGTGAGCTTCATTACAATTAAGGCAAGATGGAGGTTGACTGCAAGATGTATTAGAATGGTCATCGGCACCACAGACTGGGCATTCGGCCATAGATCTGCAATATTTTGCTGGGTGACCAAAACGCCAGCAATTTCTACAGTGTTGCGGTGTAGGTATCACCTTTCGAACTTGTAACCGATGTCCCACGACATATACAGAGGACGGGAGGGAGTTCTCGGCTGTCAAAAGTTAAACGAGCCACATTGCAAGGGTAACGTCTCCGCCCCCGGGCAGGAAGGACATAAGTGTCTACTTTGAGGATTGGGAGATCCTGGAGTTCCAGCTGTTCAAAAATGTCATTGCCACATGACTGGAAATTCTGTTGGACTATGGTATGGGGCAGAATGACCGTACCACTACAAGAATTGAGAGAAAGATGTTTTTCAATAGTGATAGGAGTAGTATCGATATTCGAAAGGAGAGAAAGATCATGAGCTTGGGTAGCATTCTGGACAGTGACGATGCGCATACCGCTCTTGAGAGCATGAAATGAAATATCTCTACCAACATGACGCAGGAGCGCTTTGCCAATACTATGGTCAGAAAGGTAGGCAGAAGAAGAAGTCGGTCTTACCTGGAGTTTACCTGGAGAGAGAATTTAGTCCATTGTGTGGTCCGAAACTGAGCGTGGAGAGGGAGTGCTTGACGTGTCGGTCTTTTCCGAGTAGAATGGGAAGGTAATGAAGGAGCATCATCAGGAGATTGACGTTGGCATTTAGGAGTAGGACCGGAGTTGGTCCGGCGTGAAATGAGCGGGCGATTCGAAAATTGCCGTACCATAGAGGGAGAAGCCGGAAGCATAGTCAAAAGAGAGCGGAGTTCAGACAAATCGAAGGAGTCAGTCGAAGCCCCGGTACCTGAAGCGGGTGAGGAAACAGCACCAGCAAGAGGTACAGGGGCATCAAGAGTGTCCGAAGAGTGGTCTAAACACAAGGCAGGGTCAGAATGGGGTGCGGTATCAAGAAGGGGCCCGGGGGTAGTGGGTTCATGGACTAGGGCTGCCATGGTTAGGTTACTCCTTTGCTTTTTGTTTTTAAGAAAAAAAAAGATAAGAAAATAAAAATAAAAAAAAGAATAAAAAAAGGGGGGAGCGGGGAGGAATAGTTCCCAGGAGGAATGAAAGGGCCGGAAATCTCCCTCCACGCCCAAGAGGACCTCAACATCGCTAGTAGCGCAGATGCAGCATGGAACCCGTGCCATACCCTACCCTTCATGCCAGTAAACCAGCAATCCGGGATAGCAACCTCACATCTGCTGAGCTACCTCGGTGGACAAAAGAGAGGGCGGCCAGATATCCACCACAAAGCATACCTCCTTCGGCCACCACCCCCGGAATCCGAAAGGTGGCTTCCAGAGATACACCCGTCGCCCGAAAGATACCCAAAGCTACTCTGGGATACCGGAGAGGGATCAGGACATCCCCAGGCAATCCAGATTCCACGGCAAACTACGCCACCGCCAAGAACCTCAACGGAATGGGATGGACCCTGGTGTTCTTTCCCCTACCTAGGAACTAGCGCGCCTGTGGGAGAAATCCCAAAGGCCAAAAAGAGGAAGGGCAAAAGGGAGGGGTGGGGAGGAGGAGGAGGAATGGAAAAAGGGGAGGATGGGGAGGATGGGATAGGGGAGGGGAGAATGGGGGGTAATTAGGTTCAGTCTGAGGAAGACCGACAGGGCTAATTCCTCAGACCATGAGCCTCTTCACCACGCCAAGGAGCCCCCCTTGAAGAGGGAATCCCAGTTATTAATTCTAATACACCTCTGTATTAGATAAGTTTAGATTTAGAAAGGATATAGGAAAGTATTGGTTTGGAAATAGGGCAGTTGATGAGTGGAAGTCTGCCTAGTGCCTAGTAGGGTTACCTGGAGTTTACCTGGAGAGAGTTTCGGGGGTCAACGCCCCCGCGGCCCGGTCTGTGACCAGGCCTCCTGGTGGATCAGCGCCTGATCAACCAGGCTGTTGCTGCTGGCTGCACGCAAACCAACGTACGAGCCACAGCCCGGCTGATCAGGAACTGACTTTAGGTGCTTGTCCAGTGCCAGCTTGAAGACTGCCAGGGGTCTGTTGGTAATCCCCCTTATGTGTGCTGGGAGGCAGTTGAACAGTCTCGGGCCCCTGACACTTATTGTATGGTCTCTTAACGTGCTAGTGACACCCCTGCTTTTCATTGGGGGGATGGTGCATCGTCTGCCAAGTCTTTTGCTTTCGTAGTGAGTGATTTTCGTGTGCAAGTTCGGTACTAGTCCCTCTAGGATTTTCCAGGTGTATATAATCATGTATCTCTCCCTCCTGCGTTCCAGGGAATACAGGTTTAGAAACCTCAAGCGCTCCCAGTAATTGAGGTGTTTTATCTCCGTTATGCGCGCCGTGAAAGTTCTCTGTACATTTTCTAGGTCGGCAATTTCACCTGCCTTGAAAGGTGCTGTTAGAGTGCAGCAATATTCCAGCCTAGATAGAACAAGTGACCTGAAGAGTGTCATCATGGGCTTGGCCTCCCTAGTTTTGAAGGTTCTCATTATCCATCCTGTCATTTTTCTAGCAGATGCGATTGATACAATGTTATGGTCCTTGAAGGTGAGATCCTCCGACATAATCACTCCCAGGTCTTTGACGTTGGTGTTTCGCTCTATTTCTGTTGTGATAGAAACACAGGCCTTATCTCTAGGCTTTATTGAACATAGAATCTTCATAGTACTTCTGCAACAACAAAATATAATGACTAGTACATCTAATAATGGCTTCTACAGGGATGGTGATGTCTTGCATATGTCAAGAGAAAAGTTATAACTACAGGCCACATATTTAAGCTCACCATGTAATCTGCATCGCTGATAAATGGATAAAGTAGGAGAGAATCACACACCATGTGTTGGTGCCCATGACACACACCAAACTGTTGTTGTTGTTAAGGGCCCCTAGAGGTGGTGCAGTATTATCCTGCTGCTGCTCCCCACAGGACCAGTATCACTACAATCTCCCCCTTCTAAAATATCAGAGACAGTAATCTCCCAAACTGTTAGGTGGGCGACGTACACGTCCCGACCTTCGTAGCCCTTGAGCCTCTTCACCAGGTTCGATATTTTCCAGCGGGGTTTGATTAACTGCTGGAGCAGAATCCTCTATTTCCATAGGGGTAGTCTCAAGGGGCTTTCCAGGAGAAAACGAAGCATCTTTCACATCTATTGGTGTATCTTGAGATTCCACACTAATAGGGATTTCAACTGGGGCTAAATGTCTTGTAGATACTGTAGTCTCTTCACCATTTTGGTAGCGAATGTGGGCGTAATGTGGATTAGCTTGCAGGAGCTCTACCTCTTCCACTAAAGGATCCGTCTTGTTCATCCTACGGTGACTCTTCAGGAGAACGGGTCCAGGATGACATAACCAAGTGGGCACGGAGGCTCCCGTAGAGGAACGACGTGAATAGTTGAGGAGTCTTTCATGAGGGGTTGCATTAGTAGCTGTGCACAGCAGTGATCTAATAGAGTGAAGAACATCAGGTAGGACAGTTTGCCAGTGTTGAACAGGTAGATTGCGCGACTTTAATGTCATTGTAACTGCCTTCCATATAGTACCATTGAACCGCTCCACTTGACCATTGCCTTGAGGGTTGTAGCTTGTTGTTCTGCTGCAGGCAATACCTTTGCTAGCCAAAAACTCCTGAAGTTCGTTACTCATGAACGAGGATCCCCTGTCTGAATGGATATAAGCTGGCATACCAAAAATAGAGAACAACTGTGAAAGACAACTAATAACAGTTGAAGCAGCCATATTTGCACAGGGGAATACAAAGGGAAACCTTGAATATTCATCTACTATGTTAAGGAAATACCTATTCTGATTTGTGCTTGGTAGAGGTCCTTTGAAATCTATATTCAATCTTTCGAAAGGCTGGGTGGATTTTATGAGATGAGTCTTCTCTGGCTGATGAAAGTTTGGCTTGCACTCTGCACATACTCTGCATGCTCTGATCACTTGTCGCACATCTTCCACTGAGTAGGGCATGTTCTTTGATTTGACAAAATGGTACAGGCGTGTAACTCCTGGGTGACACAAAGCCTTGTGGAGAGCTGAGAGTGATTGCAAATCATGACATGCTGCTCCACAGTGGGACCTAGAGAATGCATCAGGTGAGATGTTCTCTTGACCCGGTCGGTACAGAATATCAAAGTCATAACACGATAGTTCCATCCTCCAGCGTAATATCTTGTCATTCTTTATCCTACTTTTGTGCCTCTTGTCGAACATATACATCACGGACCGTTGGTCAGTCCTTATGGTGAAATGTCTACCAGTTAAATAATGCCTCCAGTGGCGAACTGCTTCTATGATGGCCTGGGCTTCCTTTTCTACAGCAGCATAACATTTCTCTGATCCTTGAAAAGTTCTCGAAAAGAAGGCTACTGGTCGTCCTGCCTGAGATAAGACTGCAGCAATGGCAATGTCAGATGCATCCGTTTCCACTTCGAATGGTAGGGACTCATCAATGGCTTGAACTACTGAGTTTTCAATGTCCTGTTTGAGAGTATGGAAAGCGGCTTCTGCTTCCTTTGTCACAGGAAATGTGGTAGCACTCAATGGGCGGACTTTACTTGAATAGTTGTAGATCCATTGTGAGTAATAAGCAAAGAGACCAAGAGTTCTTCGGAGTGACTTTTTGTCTTGAGGCATTGGAAGTTCCCGTAGAGGTCGTAGTCGTTCAGGGTCTGGGAATATTGAACCTCCTTCCACTACATAACCAAGGATGCTAAGCCTTTTAGTTGAAAAAGTGCACTTTTCCTCATTGTAACTGATATTTTTCTTCTTGGCGGCTTCCAAAAACTTATCAAGGTTTGCATCATGTTCCTCCTGGGTCTTGCCACAAATGGTAACATTATCTAAATACGCGTAGGTTCCCATGAGTTGCTCTTCCTGAATGAGTGAATCCATAATTCGTTGGAAGCAGGCTACCCCATTGGTGACTCCAAAAGGGACTCTGGTAAACTGATACAGGCCATCACTAGCCTGAAACGCTGTGTATGGTTTATCTTCATTCCTTATAGGGACTTGATGATAGGCACTCTGCAGATCAATTGTGCTAAACACGTAGTACTGAGCAATTTTGTTCACTGTATCGTCAATTCGAGGTAGAGGGTACCCATCAAGAAGTGTAAATTTGTTGATTGTCTCAGAGTAATCGATAGCCAGTCTCCGTTTCCTATAACCATCTTTAACAACAACAACCTGTGCACGCCAAGGGGAATCACTCGGTTCTATAATACCCTCCTTCAGCAGCCTCTGAGTTTCTTTCTCAATGAACATCCGATCCTCATAAGAATAGCGGCGTGACTTAGCTGATATAGGATGGCAATCCGCGGTAAGATTTGCAAACAGCTTTGGTGGGTCTACCCTTAAAGTGCTAAGTCCACAGACAACAAGAGGAGGCAGTTCACCTCCATATGTTAAGGTGACACTACCATGCAGCTTCTGAAAGTCCTGACCAAGGATAACATCAGAGCACAGTTGTGGCAGAATAGCTAAATGTACATCTTGATAATCCTTTCCATTAACTCTGAGATTTACCTTACAAAACCCTAAGGTCTGAATAGAGAGAGATGTTGATGCCATGGAAACGGTACCTGATGAGTGATGTAGAGTCAAGGAGAGCCGTTTAACTAAGTCAAGGTTGATGAAACTCTCTGAGCTGCCACTATCAATAAGACCATCTACTTCTGTTCCTTTGATGAATACTTTCACAACTGCCTTTGACAGTGAATTTGGAGTAGCCGCAGAAGTCACTGTTGCTAGAGTCGCATGATCACTGGAATGTGTGGAGGCACTAGCTCTTGTTGATGCATTAGCACGACATACTTTAGAAAAGTGACCTTTCTTGTGGCATTTATGGCACATTGCTTCACGAGCAGGACACCTTGGACGTGGATGTCTTGAAAAACCACAAAAGAAACACACCGTACCTGCTGCTGCTGTCACTGAGGCAGATTCCCCAGTAACTTCATTGCAAGAGTCTTGGTCAGGAATTGCAGCACTTACCACTCGAGAAGGCTGAGTGGTACTGTATACTTCAGAATTCTTCTGGGCTGAATCTAGAGCTCTTGCCTGGTCAAAGGCAGCGGCTAAGTCGAGAGTTTTATTCTCCAATAAACGCTGCCTTATTATTGGTGATTGCAGGCCACTGATAAAAGCATCCCTGATGGACTCTTCACAATACTGAGCAGCTGTCACTGCTTGGAAGTGACAGTCCTTACCTAAAATTTTCAGTGCTTGAAAGTATTCCTCTAAGGACTCATCAATCTGCTGGCGGCGAGTTGCAAGGCGATAGCGTGCAAAGATTTCATTTGTAGGTTTAATATACTGAGACTTGAGGGTTTTGATAGCATCTTCGTAGGTATTACACTCAGAAATAGCCTCATATATCTTAGGTGACACAAAATTGATGAGCAGACTTAGTTTATCTAGATCTTCTTTAGGAAGGGCTCCCAAGAAGTTTTCGAAAGTCTTAAACCAGTGCTTCCATTCCTGAGCAGCCGTTGATAAGCTGGGGTCACAGTCTAGCCTCTCAGGTTTCAGTAAACGCTCCATGTTGTGATGTAGTCTAGCGCAGGATCACCACCAGGTAGCCCAGGATTCTATGTTCAATAAATTGTTGTGATAGAAACACAGGCCTTATCTCTAGGCTTTATTGAACATAGAATCTTCATAGTACTTCTGCAACAACAAAATATAATGACTAGTACATCTAATAATGGCTTCTACAGGGATGGTGATGTCTTGCATATGTCAAGAGAAAAGTTATAACTACAGGCCACATATTTAAGCTCACCATGTAATCTGCATCGCTGATAAATGGATAAAGTAGGAGAGAATCACACACCATGTGTTGGTGCCCATGACACACACCAAACTGTTGTTGTTGTTAAGGGCCCCTAGAGGTGGTGCAGTATTATCCTGCTGCTGCTCCCCACAGGACCAGTATCACTACAATTTCGTGGCCAGAATTTGTTTTGTACTCTGATGAAAATTTAATTTCCTCATGTTTACCATATCTGAGTAATTGAAATTTCTCATCGTTGAACTTCATATTGTTTTCTGCAGCCCACTGAAAGATTTGGTTGATGTCCGCCTGGAGCCTTGCAGTGTCTGCAATGGAAGACACTGTCATGCAGATTCGGGTGTCATCTGCAAAGGAAGACACGGTGCTGTGGCTGACATCCTTGTCTATGTCGGATATGAGGATGAGGAACAAGGTGGGAGCTAGTACTGTGCCTTGTGGAACAGAGCTTTTCACCGTAGCTGCCTCGGACTTTACTCTGTTGACGACTACTCTCTGTGTTCTGTTAGTGAGGAAATTATAGATCCATCGACCGACTTTTCCTGTTATTCCTTTAGCGCGCATTTTGTGCGCTATTACGCCATGGTCACACTTGTCGAAGGCTTTTGCAAAGTCTGTATATATTACATCTGCATTCTTTTTGTCTTCTAGTGCATTTAGGACCTTGTCGTAGTGATCCAGTAGCTGAGACAGACAGGAGCGACCTGTTCTAAACCCATGTTGCCCTGGGTTGTGTAACTGATGGGTTTCTAGATGGGTGGTGATCTTGCTTCTTAGGACCCTTAGGACCCTGATGCCAAATGACTTCGAACAGGCGATAAATGACATGCCCATGCACTGCCCCAGGGCCAGACTCATGGAACTCTGTGTTCATCAAGAACTGCAAGAAGCCCCTATCACGAGCCTTTTCCATCCTATGGAGAGGGAGCATGGACACGGGGGTCGTCCCACAGTTACTAAAAACAACAGACATAGCCCCACTCCACAAAGGGGGCAGTAAAGCAACAACAAAGAACTACAGACCAATAGCACTAACATCCCATATCATAAAAATCTTTGAAAGGGTCCTAAGAAGCAAGATCACCACCCATCTAGAAACCCATCAGTTACACAACCCAGGGCAACATGGGTTTAGAACAGGTCGCTCCTGTCTGTCTCAACTATTGGATCACTACAAGGTCCTAAATGCACTAGAAGACAAAAAGAATGCAGATGTAATATATACAGACTTTGCAAAAGCCTTCGACAAGTGTGACCATGGCGTAATAGCGCACAAAATGCATGCTAAAGGAATAACAGGAAAAGTCGGTCAATGGATCTATAATTTCCTCACTAACAGAACACAGAGAGTAGTCGTCAACAGAGTAAAGTCCGAGGCAGCTACGGTGAAAAGCTCTGTTCCACAAGGCACAGTACTCGCTCCCATCTTGTTCCTCATCCTCATATCCGACATAGACAAGGATGTCAGCCACAGCACCTTGTCTTCCTTTGCAGATGACACCCGAATCTGCATGACAGTGTCTTCCATTGCAGACACTGCAAGGCTCCAGGCGGACATCAACCAAATCTTTCAGTGGGCTGCAGAAAACAATATGAAGTTCAACGATGAGAAATTTCAATTACTCAGATATGGTAAACATGAGGAAATTAAATCTTCATCAGAGTACAAAACAAATTCTGGCCACAAAATAGAGCGAAACACGAACGTCAAAGACCTGGGAGTGATCATGTCGGAGGATCTCACCTTCAAGGACCATAACATTGTATCAATCGCATCTGCTAGAAAAATGACAGGATGGATAATGAGAACCTTCAAAACTAGGGAGGCCAAGCCCATGATGACACTCTTCAGGTCACTTGTTCTATCTAGGCTGGAATATTGCTGCACACTAACAGCACCTTTCAAGGCAGGTGAAATTGCCGACCTAGAAAATGTACCGAGAACCTTCACGGCACGCATAATGGAGATAAAACACCTCAATTACTGGGAGCGCTTGAGGTTCCTAAACCTGTATTCCCTGGAACGCAGGAGGGAGAGATACATGATTATATACACCTGGAAAATCCTAGAGGGACTAGTACCGAACTTGCACACGAAAATCACTCACTACGAAAGCAAAAGACTTGGCAGACGATGCACCATCCCCCCAATGAAAAGCAGGGGTGTCACTAGCACGTTAAGAGACCATACAATAAGTGTCAGGGGCCCGAGACTGTTCAACTGCCTCCCAGCACACATAAGGGGGATTACCAACAGACCCCTGGCAGTCTTCAAGCTGGCACTGGACAAGCACCTAAAGTCAGTTCCTGATCAGCCAGGCTGTGGCTCGTACGTTGGTTTGCGTGCACCCAGCAGCAACAGCCTGGTTGATCAGGCTCTGATCCACCAGGAGGCCTGGTCACAGACCGGGCCGCGGGGGCTACACGTTTGATCCAAGGCAGCCAGCTTTCAGGGAGAAGGCTTACAGCTTTTCATCTCATCCCCTGCATGCATCAGCCTTACTAGAGATTTGAACAATGCAAGGAATTCGCGAGAGCATGCGAAATATACACAAACACTGATCTCTGGCTGAAGGAGACTCGAACCTACGAACCTTAGGACAAGGTACGCAGTGCTTTACCAATCTACCCACACTGGACCAATACCTTGGCATGTAGCATGAGCTACACGTTTGATCCCGTGTTTCAAAACGTCCCCTCACTTCTGGTATCCCATCTTCTGCACCCACCTCTGTGGTTACCTCTCCCATAGTCACTCCTGTATCTAATTCTTTTGCTGTCCTCGGCTCAGACGTCCCTACTTCAACGCCTCAGTCTGATCTCGCTTCTTCGTGTTCTCTCTCACAAGCCTCAGTAGCGACGAGATCTCGTATGATACCTCCTTCCAATCGTCCCTCTACTTCTCAAAAGTCAAAAAAAGGTCCGTTAACACCTCCTACCCATCTTCCACCTCCTCATTTTACCTTCCCTGTCTCTGTACCTGGTTCTCTCCCTCTCACTGGCTCTGTTACACGTGTAGAGGTTCACCCTCCTCCTCGTACTGTACCTTCCTCCCCTGTTCCCTCCCAAGTTTCTTCCTCTTCTGCCACCTCCCAGGTTTCTGCCTCTTCTGTCCCCTTCCACGCTTCTTCTCCAGTTCCCTCCACCCTTTCGCCCCCCCCCTACCTTGGTACAGTCCATTACAGTTCCAATCTTTACTCATCCTCCCCCTACCATCTCTAATATTGTCTCCCATACGACGTCTCTGAATTCTGAAACACTTGAATCAATCTCTGAATATATTGCAGAGACCAAACCATCAATGGACAGTGATCCACCCTCTGTTCCTTCTCTCTCCTCTCCTCCATCTGCGCAACTCCTTTCTTCACAGCGCACCGTTCCTTCGCTGCTTGAACGTTTTCCGCTGCCTCCGCATGTGGACTTTTCTAAATCCTCTAGTCCATAGGAACCCTTACCTGCGGATTTCAGGTATCTTTATCGTTGCCAATCATGGCCTATTTACAGTGGAATATACGCGGCCTCAGGGGTAATCGGGGTGAGCTTCAGATGTTACTCTCCCAGTTTTCCCCTGTTGGTGTTTGCTTACAGGAACCAAAATTACACTCTGCTGTTATCTATCCCATCTCAGGCTATAATTTATTATATTCTTCAGATCCTTTTCCTGATGGGACCTTTAATGAAAGTGCCCTTCTTCTACTCACTGATATTCCGTACCATCAGCTATTTGTTCGTACTTTGCTGCATTACAAAGCAGCCCGTATCCACTTGCATAGGTGGTATACGCTCTGTTCTTTATATCTCTCTCCTTCTCGGGCATTATCTATTTCAGATATTGCCTTTCTTGTTTCGTCATTACCGCCACCGCTTCTGTTACTTGGCGATTTTAATGCCCATCATTTCCTCTGGGGGGGTCTCACTATGATTCTGGTGGCATTCAGTTAGAGGCTTTTCTTGCTACCCACCCCCTCCATGTTTTAAATATAGGTACTTGCACCCATTTTGATTCTCGGACTCTCACTCTCTTGCATCGATCTCTGTCTGCTCTTCCTCTGCCTCATTAGACTTCACCTGGTCTGTTCTCCCGGATTTACATGACAGCGATCATTTCCCAATCATTCTTACTTCCCCTTCATATTCACCACCTCTTCATATCCTATGCTGGCAATTTGATCAGGCAAATTGGAACCTTTACTCACAACTAACCGTTTTTAGTGAGGTTCCTTCTTTGTCCTCCATTGATAAGCTTTTACACCTCTTCTTGTCCTCCGTTTTAACCGCAGCTTCTCATTCTATACCCCAAACTTCGGGCAGGCATTCTCAGAAATGCGTGCCTTGGTGGTCTCCTGCTTGTGCTCGTGCAGTGTGTTTGAAACGCGCTGCGTGGGGGCAGGTACTGGTACAATAGAACCACGGAGAGAGTTCTTGATTTTAAGCAGAAACGTGCGATCGCTTGTCGTGTCATCCGTGACGCTAAACACACTTGCTGGCAAGATTGTCTCCACCATCACCTCTGCTTCCTCTATGAGCGCAGTCTGGAAAAAAGGTACATAGTTCCTTGATAATGTGAGTAGTCACGAAAGCGCTTGGAATTTCTCTATTCTTTCAGAGTGGTTGTTTTTCTTGTATATATATATATATATATATATATATATATATATATATAAATAATATATATTTATTATTTATTAACAATTTGAGCACACATACAGAGGTACAAAAAAATACAGATAAGAGCAGCATGCCAAAGCCACTTATACTATGCATAGCATTACGGGCTGGCTTAAAATTAACTTAAGATTAACTAAGCAATGATGAAATCAGTGATAAAACATTAATGTAAACAGATTACTATAAAGCACAAGTGAGTATTACAAAGACAGGTCATATGGTTGCATGCATTGTTGTACATTCAGTCGTATGGAGTACGTATTCTGTTAGGTAGTGTATTTAAAAAATAATGAAGTTAGATTGGGTTTTAGGTTTAACATTTATGTGATATAATTGTGAGAAACATTTAAGATATACAATTTATAAGGTTCAGTTATTCAGTATTTATTTGGTTTTGGGTGAGTAAGTGATCTTTGAGAAGAGACTTGAATTTATAAACAGGTAGTGTTTCTTTTATATTTACAGGTAATGAATTCCAGATTTTAGGGCCTTTTATGTGCATTGAGTTTTTGCATAGTGTGAGATGGACACGAGGAACATCAAAGAGTGATCTGTGCCTTGTGTTATGGTCATGTGTTCTGTTGAGGTTGGCAAGGAGATGTTTGAGGGGAGGGTTAATATCAGAGTTAAGTGTTCTATGTATGTAATAGGTGCAGTAATAAGTATGGATGTTTTGTATGGTGAGTAGGTTTAGTGTATTGAATATTGGTGGAGTGTGCTGCCTGTAGTGAGAATTTGTTATTCTAACTGCAGCCTTTTGTTGGGTAATTAGTGGTCTGAGATGGTTAATTGTTGTTGAGCCCCATGCACAAATTCCATAGGTGAGATAGGGGTAAATAAGAGTGATATAGGGCCAGGAGGGCTGACTGTGGAGCATAGTACCGTATCTTCGATAGTATGCCTACAGTCTTGGAAATTTTCTTAGAAATTTGTTGTATATGTGTATGAAATTTGAATATTATCAAGGTGGATTCCTAAGAATTTTCCCTCTGTTAGCTTTGTGATAGGTGATCCGTTTATCATTATGTTAAGAGGGACATCTGTAGCTCTGTTACCAAACTGAATGAAGTAGGTTTTGTCAATGTTTAGTGTAAGTTTGTTAGTCCTCATCCAGGTAGATATTTTCTGTAATTCGGTATTTACAGTATTGGCTAGCGTGACTGGGCTCGGGTGGGAGAAGACGTATGTAGTGTCATCTGCAAATAGTGTGGGTTTGAGTAATTGCGAAGCATTCGGTAGGTCATTTATGTATAGGAGAAAGAGAAGAGGGCCAAGGACACTTCCCTGTGGGACACCAACTGTAATTGGTTGTGCAGAAGAGTTTGCCCCATTTGCGTACACATATTGGCTTCTGTTGCTGAGGTATGACTTGAGGTAGTTGAGGGAGTGCCCTCTTATACCATAGTGTGACAATTTTACGTGGAGCAAGTCATGGTCAACTGTATCAAAAGCTTTACGTAAGTCAATGAAGATCCCCAGTGGAACTTCTTTTTTCTCTATTGCAGTGTATATATGTTCTAGCATGTGTATAATAGCATCATTAGTATTTTTATTAGGCCTGAATCCAAATTGGCAGGGGTTGAGTATGTTTTAGGAGATAAGGTAGGAGTAGATTCGTTTATGAATTAATTTTTCTAAGATTTTTGAGAGAGGGTGTAAGTTGGATATTGGCCTATAGTTATTCAACTCTGTTTGGTCTCCTTTGTGGATCGGGGTGACCCTTGCTATTTTGAGAACTGTAGGGAAGGTGGAGGATTCAATGGATTTGTTAGTGTTGCAATGATTGGTGATAGCACTTGTGACACTTTTTTGTATATAAAGGGTGGTAAGGTATTTAAATCTCCTGCCTTGTTTTTTAGTGCGTTGATAATAAGGGAGACTTCGTATGGGTTAGTCGGAGCTAGGAACAGTGTGTTCGGGTAGTTGCCGGTGAGGTAGTCATTTGGTGGGGTATCTGAGCTTGAGATTTTATTGGCAAGGTTTTGTCCTATAGTGGAGAAGAAATCATTGAGTCTGTTTGGTGTTTCTGTTGGTGGGAGTTGGGGTTCATCTGATTTTGCTAATTTTATTTCGCTATTTCGTGATATCTTTTTTGTTCCCAGAATTTCTGATAGGGTTTTCCAGGTCTTTTTTATATCACCTCGTAAGTTGGATAATCTGTTCTCATAATACAATTTTTTTGCCCTTCTTATCAGGCTGGTTAGGATTGACGAGTAACGTTTTGTTTGGTCTCTGGTTATGTGACCCATTCTGTACTGTTTTTCATATTGGTGTTTTGTATTTATGGATTTGAGAATGCTGGGTGTTAGCCAGGGACTGTTCAGTCTCTTAGCTGTCATCTGTTTAGTTTTTTTAGGGCAGTGCTTGTTATAGAGGTATTGGATATATATATATATATATATATATATATATATGTTAGTCCCCCCCCCTCGTCTAAATCCAGCCCTAATCGAAAAGCATTAAACCCACAAGAGATGTCAAATACGCAAGCCCAACATCAAGTAGACGATTTTCAACACGAGTCCATGGACATTAGAATTACGAATATGTGACAAACGAGTATCTTCGGGCTAGTGTCCAGGGCGTTTCAAATATCAAGGTTCAAACCACTAACACACAGTAACAAGACTGTGTTAGTCCCTTGGTAATTACTAAGTGACAACCATCACCCTCCCACTAGCAACAACTAACTACTCACCCCCAAACTCCTCCACCAGCAGCGAACCCCCTAACGACCTTCCCCCTCCCCACAAACAACCACTGACGTCATCACCCCCCTCCTCCAGGTCAATGGCGCCAGTTAGCCATGGAGGTGAATTATTATTATTATTATAATCAAGGGGGAAGCGCTAAACCCGGAGGATTATACAGCGCCTGGGGGGGGATGTGGAAGGCATTCAGGCTTAATTCGGGGAACTGGAGCACAGATCCAATTCCCTAAATCAAGAGCCCCTCACCAACATCAAGGAACCTTCCTTGAGGGGTCATGGAGGTGAAGAATAGTGGCGCCACTAATCACTTCTCTGCCATCCACCACACCAACACCTCCAGTTCCAGCAACCTGTGGTAATTTACGTAACAAAAAAAAACTTTGATTACTCCAATTTCATGGTAATTTTTGATGGATCAGCTTTGAAAATATTTTGGCAATTTTTTCTTTCTACAATGTTGAAGGAAGCATTCTAAATACATATAAAGATTTCAAACTATAGCTTACTGCAGTTCATGTATCTAGTACTGTCCATACTTTCATCTTTGCAGACATTGTCTTGGGGTGTTGCTGCTGGTGATATCTCTGAAGACTTGCAGCTGCCCACAACATGGACTTAAACCACACAGTAGCTGCCCATAACACCGGGGAATATGACTCACGAAATCGTAATGACACGATTGCAAACAAGATTCGATAAACTTAAAATCAATTAAAATGTAAAATAAATTTTCTTTGCTGTGATAGTGTTTAAGGAACACAAAAATAGAAATAGAAAAAAAAATAAGACAAGCCTCAACTGCTGTTTGTCAGCAGGACAACATTCACACAATTCAGGAGCTTTAAGCTCGGGGAAAAAAAAAAATATACCTACCCCAACCCTACTAACAATAGTAATAATGAGGCAGATAGCCTCAGTACTGCCATTAGTAGTAGTTTGAGGTATGATACATTTTTTAAGTTTCATGACTTGGCTTCCTGACAATACAAAGTGTTGCGACACTGGGCAGTGGACAGTCATGTACAACACTATCTTCACTTCCGCGTGTACAAGACTTCTAACACAGGCTATTGTCACCTCTTGGCGCAGAATCTTCCTGACACACAAACAAGTTGGTTTACCCTCAAACATAACCTAGCCAAACCTACTCCTAATATCCCTTAGACGCCTGTATATTTAACAGGAGAGAAAAAAAAAAAAGTACAGAAAGTAAAGTTGACTACTCCTCTGAATCAAACTTGACTGACTTTCATCGACCTGTCCCCCGAGAGTTTACCGCTTCCCACCATTCAGACTATTTTACATACGTGCACCTTTACCTAAATAAAAGTAACCAGAACTAGATATGGATAATATGAGTTATACACAGCTTGGAAAATGCTGGATCAGACCTGATTGCCTAAGGAAGGGAAGGGTACTTGCAACTGCTGGTATCAAAACACTTTCACTAGTACAGAGACGCCCCCTTGCAGGGCATCCAAATTTAACATGAATGTAGTTAGGATCATTAAGACAACATTGTATTTTCCCTACACTTCCACATCCCTCATAGCACACTAGGCTAACAACCAACACTATGGATTATCTAACCAGTTGGAGGCCTGCCTTATACCAGTTTCCTAACATACACTACTATGCTAGACTGCATTCATAACCTACCTTACCTGCCAGTTATGGCTGGCAACCTGAAGACCACTACATTCAAGCCCCCACACCACTAATTTTCTGGGTTTCTAACCCAGCAGGGTTAATAATACGAGTCTCCCTAATACCAATCTAAATCATCCCCCACCTAACTATACTCATCAGCATCAGATGTTAGTGAATCCTTTCTGCCGACTAACACTTCACTTCAGATCACAGAGGTTTTCGTTATTTTCATCATTAACGTCTGCTGCCAGAAGCGTTAGACTTCACTACTTATTTATATCAAACCAACTGCAATTCTGAACGATAATACTTTTATGTTCATAGGAACCTGAACACCGCTTAAATTTAACAAAATGATGACATTGAGTAAACTCAATGAATCAATATTTAACTTTGCACAGTTTGGCCAAAGGCATAAAATACGTAGAACACCCACCACAACCACTACCCAAAGCCCGAAACCCACCAACATCCCCACGGAAACCACGAGCAATAACAGATTGCACACAGCTTCTGAAGGTCGTTGGTGGGTTCCAAGGCCCACAGTTCTACGTAATCCATGCCTTCGGGGGAGATTACTCTCCCCTGCTATATGCATTCATAATGCATATAGCAGATTCTCCAGTTCTATACCTTACCTATCCTACATAACACCACCTAATTCTCTAAGTTATTTTTGTAGTAGAAACTAAATAATTGTAACCTACAGTGTTATATATACACCACAACTATGCAGCATACTCCAGGTATATGCCTTACGAATTTGCAGAGCAGTGGCGACGCAAGGGGGGATGAAGGGGGTCTAGGTACGATCAATCAGTCTACAAAGTCTTTGTAAATATGTACTGTATTACCCAGTTTCAAAACAAATGCTCCCCTCCCAAGACGCTCTAATACAGACTCTGGAGTCGTCAGCGCTAAACCCACAAAGCTACACTACCGAAAATATTTTTGGGACTTAAAAGCATACAATTATTTGGCCAGGCCCTCAACCACATCTTCCTATTTTCAGTAGGGTTGTAAATTCCACATTTCTGAGGAACTGTTATTGATTTTTCCGGCTATAATATATTCTGCCTAAGGAAATTTTATCCCGTCATGTGAAGCTAAAATTGGCTGTATATTTTTAAAAATAGGTTAGACAAATGAATGATTTAGACATGCCTAACATGGGTCAATAGGCCTGCTTCAGTGCTTTTTCTTATGTCTTAACGGATATGCCTGATTTAATAGGCTTTCCTTACACCCGGCATCAACACCTCTACCATTACCCTCACCACACTAAACTATCTCGGTATAAATATTAACCCGGTAGATTAACAGAGAATTACACAATCAAGTCGGGATGACATCTATGGTATTTTTATTAGGGTAATTATAATCCCTCAGGATGCGACCCCTACCAGTAGGCCTACTCCTTTTTTATGTGAACAGTGTCAATGGATGTAAGAAATATGCTCACCTGTGCTTGGGATCGAATCTCGGTTCAGTTGACACCACTACCAACTGAGCCATGATACATCACTTACACATTTCATCTCTGCTTCCTACAATCTTGCAGGATGGGTACAGACTAAATAAAGATATTACACTAACAAAAACTTCCTAAAATATAACCAGTCTTCAATTCTAAGTTTTACAACCCATTTCTCCAATTTTTATTTCCATCCCACTCAAGGTAAACTATAGAATGCATTCCCCATTATTTTCTGGCCAGAGATTTCATCTCTGGTCGTGAGATAAGCTAATACTTCCCACTTAGCTACTTTTGATATCAATTGCTTACAATCTTCCCTATACTCTCCCCACCACCTTCCCACCTAATACAATTACTATCAGCTTCAATAACCAAACTTAAGTGGACTTATAACCTGGAAATACCTTACAAGTGGGCCCTGCCCACCTCTAACGACGTCTCCAACTGCTGCATCTCCATATAACACTAAATGTTATGGGTCAGACCATTTACTAGTGTGGTTGTTTCCACCCCTCAGACTGGTCAGGGTTGCTGTATTGATCAATTTTGCAGTAGACAGCCAGGCGTAACACTTCAGTTACCACACCTGAAACAAAACACGTTCGCATTATAACCATAAACATTACACACATTTATAGGTAAACATTACACGTAATATAAACTAGAAACATTATACTGCCCGACTGATATACGCGCACTTGTGTGGGTGTATGACCCACTTAATATTTGTATTTATAACTCATTACAATTGTGACCGGGTATGGACGTGTCAGTGGCTCATTACTTTTAATTTGTTCATGATTGTAACCATGTATAGGAGCGAGGATGATGCATTATCTTTGTAACATGCCATGACTGTGACCAGGTGGCCCGGTGGCTAAAGCTCCCGCTTCACACACGGAGGGCCCGGGTTCGATTCCCGGGGGGTAGAAACATTTCGACACGTTTCCTTACACCTGTTGTCCTGTTCACCTAGCAGCAAATAGGTACCTGGGTGTTTGTCGACTAGTGTGGGTCGCATCCTGGGGGACAAGATTAAGGACCCCAATGGAAATAAGTTAGTCCTCGATGACGCACTGACATTCTTGGGTTATCCTGGGTGGCTAACCCTCCGGGGTTAAAAATCCGAACGAAATCTCATCTTATCTACCTGGAGGTCATTACAATTGTAACTAGTTCTATGGAAAATTTACTAGGGGTGTTATCTGTACGTACCTCAACATTACATACATACGAGTAATCTCATTGGGGGACAACAACTATATTGTTTACCGCAGTCACCCCGTGTAGACATGCGAGAAAACTTAACCACCTCTGGTCACTGCAGGTAGTCCCCTCGACCCTCACAATCTTATCCATATCTATCCGAGACCAGCATAAATTGGATAGCACCCTCAACTACGGCGCTACTAATTAATTGTGGACTGTATAGATTATATTAGTGTAACTGAATGAAGGGGGGGGGGGTAGGTTACACATGGATATATCCATCAAGGAAAAACACTTGTACATAATCCCACCACTTACCAGATATTCTCTGGTGGTCACTTGATGTAGCTGGATCACCCATAACCCATCCAATTACAACATACCTAACTGGCCAGTATCAGTCTGCTATAACTGGAGTTTACCTGGAGAGAGTTCCGGGGGTCAACGCCCCCGCGGCCCGGTCTGTGACCAGGCCTCCTGGTGGATCAGAACCTGATCAACCAGGCTGTTGCTGCTGGCTGCACGCAAACCAACGTACGAGCCACAGCCCGGCTGGTCAGGAACCGACTTTAGGTGCTTGTCCAGTGCCAGCTTGAAGACTGCCAGGAGTCTGTTGGTAATCCCCCTTATGTATGCTGGGAGGCAGTTGAACAGTCTCGAGCCCCTGACACTTATTGTATGGTCTCTTAACGTGCTAGTGACACCCCTGCTTTTCATTGGGGGATGTTGCATCGTCTGCCAAGTCTTTTGCTTTCGTAGCGAGTGATTTTCGTGTGCAAGTTCGGTACTAGTCCCTCTAGGATTTTCCAGGTGTATATAATCATGTATCTCTCCCGCCTGCGTTCCAGGGAATACAGGTTTAGGAACCTCAAGCGCTCCCAGTAATTGAGGTGTTTTATCTCCGTTATGCATGCCGTGAAGGTTCTCTGTACATTTTCTAGGTCAGCAATTTCACCTGCCTTGAAAGGTGCTGTTAGTGTGCAGCAATATTCCAGCCTAGATAGAACAAGTGACCTGAAGAGTGTCATCATGGGCTTGGCCTCCCTAGTTTTGAAGGTTCTCATTATCCATCCTGTCATTTTTCTAGCAGATGCGATTGATACAATGTTATGGTCCTTGAAGGTGAGATCCTCCTACATGATCACTCCCAGGTCTTTGACGTTGGTGTTTCGCTCTATTTTGTGGCCAGAGTTTGTTTTGTACTCTGATGAAGATTTAATTTCCTCGTGTTTACCATATCTGAGTAATTGAAATTTCTCATCGTTGAACTTCATATTATTTTCTGCAGCCCACTGAAAGATTTGATTGATGTCCGCCTGGAGCCTTGCAGTGTCTGCAATGGAAGACACTGTCATGCAGATTCGGGTGTCATCTGCAATGGAAGACACTGTCATGCAGATTCGGGTGTCATCTGCAAAGGAAGACAAGGTGCTGTGGCTGACATCCTTGTCTATGTCGGATATGAGGATGAGGAACAAGATGGGAGCGAGTACTGTGCCGCCTTGTGGAACAGAGCTTTTCACCGTAGCTGCCTCGGACTTTACTCTGTTGACGACTACTCTCTGTGTTCTGTTAGTGAGGAAATTATAGATCCATCGACCAACTTTTCCTGTTATTCCTTTAGCACGCATTTTGTGCGCTATTACGCCATGGTCACACTTGTCGAAGGCTTTTGCAAAGTCTGTATATATTACATCTGCATTCTTTTTGTCTTCTAGTGCATCTAGGACCTTGTCGTAGTGATCCAATAGGTTACTTAGCTGTGGGTGATTGATGCTCCTTATTTCCTCCATTCACCATCTTATTTCGATGTCCTGCTACACCGACACGGTTCTTATTCCAGCAGGACGAGGTATCCGTTGGTTTGTCCCAGTTTAGAAGTTGTGACTCCATAAAAACTTCACTATCCTCGAGACAGGAACAACGAGGTAAACATGTGCACACACATTCTGGGAATGGCAGCTCATATCGCTTCAACGATTCCTTAACTTAGTGTTATTATCACTGATTACATTACAATTCACAAGACGATTTAATGTCTCAATTATTATACACATTAGAGGTCACTCCATTAAGATCTGAGACCGATGAGTGAGGATTAACTCACGGGTAATTTCCCCTGGACACATTCCATGGCGGCGCACCCGTCACCCCCGGTCCTACTATTATCCACTCATTTTACCACTTTATTACGGTGGTCACGTAAATCACGTTCCCTCACTCTTCACCAGGAAGAGTTACGACACTTCCTATTAGGAAGTGAGGCCTATATTAATCCTTAGGCCGCCGTGAACACCAATTTCCTGATCCCATGTTTTCACAGCCTCCTCACTACATTCAAAACACTGCCGCCAACCCCTGCCCTGAGTCGACCTGTCCCCCCTCGCACATCCGCGCAGGCGCAGGGCGAACCCGGTTGGTTCTATTCAAAATACATTTTGACTCAAATCAACACATTAAACACTTATTAGGCACTATAGCTTCGGAAATTAAATAATTTCCACAAGTTCATCTATCATAACTCTGGTCCAGTCCCTGGACCCATTATGTACCTTTGTAATCTTTTGACTACCGCCCACAGGGTGGGTATGGGGTGCATAACAAACACATTGAACTAAAAAAAAAACTGATATACCCATTAATGTTTAATAAATATTTCTTTCACATAAACCTGATGACTAAATTTGTTTACACGGAAGTCTATATCTGGATCACAAGGCGCAAGTTCCTTCTATCAAGAGACCTTCAGTTATTTTGCAATAATGGAAAAAATAGCCCACAACTGGATACACCATTATGGGTTATGTAATGCCTAGTGTGAGAATTATTGTTTGATCAGAGGAAGGGTAGTAGCCCCAGTTCCTCGCATCAAAACCT
Organism: Cherax quadricarinatus; assembly: GCF_038502225.1. Taxonomy (NCBI): domain Eukaryota; kingdom Metazoa; phylum Arthropoda; class Malacostraca; order Decapoda; family Parastacidae; genus Cherax; species Cherax quadricarinatus. Next base: position 9,334,887 of record NC_091332.1, on the reverse strand, counting down.
CTCTCCACTAAGGTCAATCACCCCCTCCCCCCTCTAAGACATTAGACCCCAAAGAAAATTAAGACTAAAAATAATTTGGTGACCAAACTGGTGGTGGTGACCAAGAGCTGCAGCTCAACTCTGCTGTTGTACTGACAAATACGTCACCAGACAATACTTACGATATTTAGGTGTATTAAAAGGGTGAGGAAGTGGTAAAGCCGGCAGGCGGCAGAAGGAAGAGCAACATACCTCTTCTGTACGACCACTGAAGTTCAACTGACCTTTAGTGCCTCTGAGGTTGGTCACTATCCTGACTTTCACTATAACACCATCACTGATAACCTGACTAACTCTGACTACCACCACTAGATGGCACTACTAAACCACCACCTATGACTGCTGCACCTCTCCTGCCAACGGTTTATAAGCTCCTTCTCAGCACGTATGCCGCATTCTATTCAAGATTGATGGACTGACCACATCGACTCAAGGTTGAGGGACTGATTACCTCATTCTCCTCCTGTTCTTCAAGATTCTCCTTTGTATGGACTGATGAAGCCACTGTGTGGCGAAACGTTTCCTCAATAAAGATACCCAAGAGTTGCACATGTGTCTAATTTATCAACATGTCGGTTCTCTGAACCATTCATCTACAAACCTGTCAGACACTGCAACTTCTTGGGATCTTAATACTTGGGAATTCTTCGCTTGCCTAATTCTTGGGCACGACCTACTTCAACATTGAACAAATGTTACACCACCTATGACTGCTGCCTGCCAACAGTTTATAAGCTCCTTCTCAGCACGTATGCCGCATTCTATTCAAGACTGATGGACTGACCACATCGACTCAAGGTTGAGGGACTGATTACCTCATTCTCCTCCTGTTCTTCAAGATTCTCCTTTGTATGGACTGATGAAGCCACTGTGTGGCGAAACGTTTCCTCAATAAAGATACCCAAGAGTTGCACATGTGTCTAATTTATCAACCTGGTTCTCTGAACCATTCATCTACAAACTATGACTCATTGTTGTCTCTCTGTCAGGTATTCTCTGATCCATTGCAGTGTCCTTCCTGCTATTCGTGCCCGATCCTCTAGCTTTTACACTAATCTCTTATGAGGAGCTGTGTTGAAGGCCTTCTTGTAGTCCAAGAAAATGCAATCTACCCACCCCTCTCGTATTTTACTTCCGATTACCTTGTCATAAAGGACCCCAATGGAAATAAGTCACTCTGTCTGACTTTTTTGGGTTATCCTAGGTTCTCTACACATATGCTGCTATGTACGATAATTCTATGTAACTGTATTTGTGTATACCTGAATAAACTTAATTACTTACTTATAAAACTTCAGTAGGTTTGTGACACAGGATTTGCCCTCCCTGAACCCATGCTGGTTGTCGTTAATAAGCTTGTTCTCAGCCACCAGTTGTACAAATTTCTACGGCACGAGGGAAGCCAATTGCTGACTCTGTGCCTCTGGGGCTCTTTTTAAGAGGAGTTGGACTTACCCTAGGAGCTAGGTCCTGATAATCTTTTCCATGACTTTGCATACTATACACATCAGTGACACTGGTCTATAGTCCAGCGCCTCGTTTCTGTCTCCTTTCTTAAAAATGAAGACCACATTTGCCATCTTCCATACCTTAGGTAGTTGCTCAGTTTCAATGGATGTGTTGAAAATTGTGGTTAGTGGCACACACAGCAACTTTGCTTCCTCTCTAAGGACCCATGGAGAGATGTCCGGTCCCACTGCCTTTGAGGTATCAAGGTCACTCAGCAGGTTTTTCACCTCCTGGAGTTTACCTGGAGAGGGTTTCGGGGGTCAACATCCCCGCAGCTCGGTCTGAGACCAGGCCTCACAGTGGATCAGGATCTGATCAACCAGGCTGTTACTACTGGCTGCAAACAAGCTGACGTACGAACCACAGCCCGGTTGGTCAGGTACTGACTTTAGGTGCCTGTCCAGTGCCTATCCAGTGCCAGGGATCTATTGGTAATCCCCCTTATGTAGGCTGGGAGGCAGTTGAACAGTCTTGGACCCTGGACACTTACTGTGTTCTCTCTCAGTGTACTCGTTGCGCCCCTGCTTTTCATTGGGGGAATGTTGCATCTCCTGCCGAGTCTTTTGCTTTCATAGGGAGTGATTTTCGTGTGCAGGTTTGGTACCAATCCCTCCAGGACCTTCCAAGTGTATATTATCATGTATCTCTCCCCTGCATCTTACGGAATACAGATCAAGGGCCTTCTACCGTTCCCAGTAATTTAGGTGCCTTATCGTGCTTATATGTGCCGTGAAAGTTCTTTCACGGATGTGTATATTTCATCCAGCACTTGTTGGTATAACCCTTGTTGGTGTTACCCTCTGTTCTGACCTCCCAGAGGCCTTCCTGTCTCCACTCTAAGTACATCCTTGAATCTAATGTTCAGCTCCTCACATACCTCATCGTCGTTTGTGAGCTTCCTACCTCCCTATCAGCCTGATTACCTGGTCATTGACTGTTGTCTTTCTCCTGATGTGGCTATACAATAGATTCGGGTCAGAATTGACATTCGATGCTATGTCATTTTCGTACTGTTGCTGGGCCTCCCTCTTTATAAGATAAGATAAGATAAGATTTCGTTCGGATTTTTAACCCCGGAGGGTTAGCCACCCAGGATAACCCAAGAAAGTCAGTGCGTCATCGAGGACTGTCTAACTTATTTCCATTGGGGACCTTAATCTTGTCCCCCAGGATGCGACCCACACCAGTCGACTAACACCCAGGTACCTATTTGCTGCTAGGTGAACAGGACAACAGGTGTAAGGAAACGTGTCGAAATGTTTCCACCCGCCGGGAATCGAACCCGGGCCCTCCGTGTGTGAAGCGGGGGCTTTAGCCACCAGGCCACCGGGCCTGTGCATGCTCATTTCTGGCTCTTCGAGTGATCTCTTTATTTTCCTGGGTCCTTTGTATTCTGTACTTTTTCCATTCTCTAGTGCATTTTGTTTTTGCCTCCCTACACCTTTGAGTAAACCAAGGGCTCGTCCTGGTCTTCCCATTATTTCTGTTGCCCGTGGGAACAAACCTTTCCTCTGCCTCCTTGCATTTTGTTGTTACATAGTCCATCATTTTGTTTACTGATTTGCCTACCAGTTCTCTTTCCCACTGAACCTCTTGCAGGAAGTTCCTCATGCCTGTGTAGTCCCCCCTTTTGTAGTTTGGCTTTTTCCATCCTACTCCTGTTGCTCTCTCCACTTGTAACTCTATGTATTCAAAGGTCAGGACCACATGATCGCTAGCTCCAAGGGGCCTTTTACATGTTATATCCTCAATGTCCGAGCTACTCAGGGTGAACACAAGGTCCAGACTTGCTGGTTCATCCTCCCCTCTCTCTGGTAATGTCCCTAACATGTTGATGCACGAGGTTTTCCAGTACCACATCCATCATCTAGGTTCTCCATGTTTTGGGGCCTCCATGTGGCTCCAGGTTTTCCCAAACAATCTCCTTGTGATTGAAATCGTCCACAACTAGTAACGTTGCTCTGCCCATGTAAGCTCTTCTGGCCACCTCATCTTGTGTCCACCATTGCTCTGTTGCTCTCTTCATATTTTTCTCTTGGCCTCCTGCAGTTCTGTGGCGGGTTATACATCACTGTGATGACTATCTTATGTCTCCCAGAATGAAGTGTACCTACTACATAATCCCTTTCACAAATTTCATATATTCTTTCCATTTCCTCAAACCCCCATCGGTTTTTAATGAATAGTGCAACTCCTCTGTCCCCTCTGCTTCTTCTTGTTTTCCTCAGGATCTGATATCTAGGTGGGAAGATTGCGTCTGTTATTCCAGCGAGTTTAGTTTCTGTGATTGCTATGATGTCTGGGGACGTCTCCTTGATTCATTCATGCCACTCCTCACATTTATTTATTCCATCCGCATTCATATACCAAACCTTCTTTTCTAAAAACTGTGGTCTGGGGTGAATGTTGGGGTTGGGGGAGTGGGAGCCCTGGCGGGGACCTATGGGGGGTTGCTTTGAGGGTGGAGTTTGTGATGAGGGGGGTGGGACAGAAGATAGTGTGTGGGTTTTGGTTTTGATTGTTTAGTTGCTTTGGGGTTGTCGTGGATGAGGTCATTCTGTGGGTGGTTCTGAGAGAAGTTGTGTTTGTTCTTTCTCCTAAGTCTGGGTTCTGCTGCTTATCTCCTTCACTGCCTCTTGTTCCTCCTTGCATCTCTGTACCCTTTGTGTCTGTGTCTGTGTAGGTATTGTGTGTATGGCTTTGATTGGCTATGTCGACCTCAGAAGGGCTATTTCTGGTTGGTGTCAGTGTAGAGGTCAATGACCAATGAGTCAATTGGTGGCCTGGGGCTATACATGTACTCACCTATTTGTACTCACCTATTTGTGGTTGCAGGGGTCGAGTCTTAGCTCCTGGCCCCCGCCTCTTCACCGGTTGCTACTGGGCCCTCTCTCTCCCCGCTCCATGAGCTTTATCAAACCTCGTCTTAAAACTGTGTATGGTTCCTGCCTCCACTACGTCATTTTCTATGCTATTCCACTGCCTTACAACTCTATGACTGAAGAAATACTTCCTAATATCTCTCTGACTCATTTGTGTCTTCAACTTCCAATTGTGGCCTCTTGTTTCTGTGTCCCCTCCCTGGAACATCCTGTCTTTGTCCACCTTGTCTATTCCACGCAGTATTTTATATGTCGTTATCATGTCTCCCCTGACCCTCCTGTCCTCCAGTGTCGTCAGGCCGATTTCCCTTAATCTTTCTTCATAGGACATTCCCCTTAGCTCTGGAACTAACCTTGTCGCAAACCTTTGTACTTTCTTTAGTTTCTTGACGTGCTTTATCAAGTGCGGGTTCCAAACAGGTGCTGCATACTCCAGTATGGGCCTGACATACACGGTGTACAGTGTCTTGAACGATTCCTTACTAAGGTATCGGAATGCTGTTCTCAGGTTTGCCAGGCGCCCATATGCTGCAGCAGTTATCTGGTTGATGTGTGCTTCCGGAGACATGCTCGGTGTTATACTCACCCCAAGATCTTTCTCCTTGAGTGAGGTTTGCAGTCTTTGGCCACCTAGCCTATACTCGGTCTGTGGTCTTCTGTGCCCTTCCCCTATCTTCATGACTTTGCATTTGGCAGGATTAAATTCGAGAAGCCATTTGCTGGACCAGGTGTCCAGTCTGTCCAGGTCTCTTTGAAGTCCTGCCTGGTCCTCATCAGATTTAATTCTCCTCATTAACTTCACATCATCTGCAAACAGGGACACTTCTGAGTCTAACCCTTCCATCATGTCGTTCACATATACCAAAAATAGCACTGGTCCTAGGACCGACCCCTGTGGGACCCCGCTCGTCACAGGTGCCCACTGTGATACATCATTACGTACCATGACTCGTTGTTGCCTCCCTGTCAGGTATTCTCTGATCCATTGCAGTGTGTGTGTGTGCGCTCGTCGACCACTTTTAGTGCTAGGCAATGGTGTGGGGCAGTGGTGGCCGTGTTTTAGATCTGTGTGTTGCTCACAAAGGTTTGTGATATATTATCATTTTGCAATTACATTTTACACACACACACACACACACACACACACACACACACACACACACACACACACACACACACACACACACACACACACACACACACACACACACACACATATATATATATATATATATATATATATATATATATATATATATATATATATATATATATATATATATATATATATATATGTGTGTGTGTGTGTGTGTGTGTCGTGCCGAATAGGCAGAACTTGCGATCTTGGCTTAAATAGCAACGCTCATCTTGCCATATAGGACAAGTGAAAATTTGTGTATGCAATAATTTTGCCAAAATCATTCTGAACCTAACGAAAAAAATATATTTCACTGTGTTGGTTTAGTATTAAATTATTGTAAACAAATCTAAAATATATTTAGTTGGATTAGGCGAAAATAAATTGTTCTTGTTATAATAAGGTTAGGTAAGTTTTCTAAGAATCTTTTGGAGCAAAATTAAATTTTTTTACATTAACATTAATGAAAAAGATATATCTTTAAAAGTATAAGAGAAAATTTTAGAAAGGACTTAATTTTAAATGAGTTCTTGCTAATTGACCAGTTTTACATATTTGGCACGACACACACACACACACACACACACATATATATATATATATATATATATATATATATATATATATATATATATATATATATATATATGTCGTGCCGAATAGGCAGAACTTGCAATCTTGGATTAAATAGCAACGCTCATCTTGCCATATAGGACAAGCAAAAATTTATGTATGCAATAATTTCACCAAAATCATTCTGAACCTAACGAAAAAAATATATTTCACTGTGTTTGTTTAGTATTAAATTATTGTAAACAAATCTAAAATATATTTAGTTGAGTTAGGCTAAAATAAATTATTCTTGTTATAATAAGGTTAGGTAAGTTTTCTAAGATTCTTTTGGTGCAAAATTATAAATTTTTACATTAACATTAATGAAAAAAATATATCTTTAAACGTATAAGAGAAAATTTTAGAAAGGACTTAATTTTAAATGAGTTCTTGCTAATTGACCAGTTTTACATATTCGGCACGACATATATATATATATATATATATATATATATATATGTCGTGCCGAATATGTAAAACTGGTCAATTAGCAAGAACTCATTTAAAATTAAGTCCTTTCTAAAAATTTTTCTTATACGTTTAAAGATATATATTTTTCATTAATGATAATGTAAAAAATTTTTAATTTTGCACCAAAAGAATATTAGAAAACTTACTTAACCTTATTATACCAAGAACAGTTTATTTTAGCCTAACCCAACTAAATATATTTTAGATTTGTTTACAATAATTTAATACTAAAGAAACACAGTGAAATATATTTTTTTCGTTAGGTTCAGAATGATTTTGGCGAAATTATTGCATTCACAAATTTTCACTTGTCCTATATGGCAAGATGAGCGTTGCTATTTAAGCCAAGATCGCAAGTTCTGCCTATTCGGCACGACATATATATGTATATATATATATATATATATATATATATATATATATATATATATATATATATATATATATATATATATATATATATATATATATATATATGTGTGTGTGTGTGGAAAATTTTTAATTTTCCGAAACTATAGTGCCTAATAAGTGTTTAATGTGTCGATATGAGTCAAAAATATATTTGACAATAGGATAGAACCAAGAGTTCCTTTTGCGCATGCGCGGATGTGCGGGGGGAGAGGTCGACTCGGGCCATGGAGGAGGCGGGAGTTTTTTGAAGGTGGTGAGGAGGCTAGGAAAGCATGGAACCAGGAAATTGGCGTTCACGGCGGCCTAAGGATTAATATGGGCCTCACTTCATAATAGGAAGTGTCGTAACTGTTCCTGGTGAAGAGTGAGGGAACGTGATTTACGGGACCACCGTAAAAAGGTGGTAAAATTAGTGAATAATGGTTCGACCGGGTGTGACTGGTGCGCGGCCATGGTGTGTGTCCAGGGGAAATACCCGTGTGTTAATCCTCACTCATCGGCCTCAGATCTTAATGGAGTGACCTCTAATGTGTATAATAATTATGAGACGTTAAATCGTCTTGTGAATGGTAATGTAATCAGTGATAATAACATTGAGTTAAGAGAATGCGGGATGTGAAATAAATCGCCCTGCTCCGAGTGAACGCGTGATTCTCGTACCGAGGATAGTGAAGCTTTATGGAATCACGACTTCTAAACCGGGACAAACCGACGGATACCTTGTCCTGCTGGAATAAGAACCGTGTCGGTGTAGCAGGACATCGAAATGAGATGGTGAATGGAGGGAATAAGGAGTATCAATCACCCACAGTTAAGTAACCCTTCTAGTTATAGCAGACTGATGCTGGCCAATTAGGTATGTTGTAATTGGATAGGTTATGAGTGATCCAGCTACATCAAGTGACCACCAGAGAATATCTGGTAAGTGGTGAGATTATGTACAAGTGTTTTCCTTGATGGATATATCCATGTGTAACCTACCCCACCCCCCTTCATTCAGTTAAACTAATGTGATCTATACAGTCCACAATTAATTAGTAGCACCGTACTTGTGGGTGCTATCCAATCCATACTGGTCTCGGATAGATATGGATAAGATTGTGAGGTCGAAGGAACCACTTGCCGTGACCAGGGGTGGTTAAGTTTTCTCACATGTCTACACGGGGTGACTACGGTAAACAATATGGTTGTCTCCCAATGAGTTTACTTGTATGTATATAATGTTGAGGTACATACAGGTAATCATCCCTATAAAATTTTCCATATCTGCCCGCTGGTCCTTCGAACCGGATGCAATCAGTGAAAAAAATAATTGAATTAATTACTTAATAATTAAGTGACTGATTGAAGGAAGTGAGTATAGGGTACACAAGTTTAATCGATCGTGTGGTGGATGATAATTAGCCCAATTGCTAGCACATGTGTGGCTAGGATTTATACAAGAGTAAAGTGCAAGAATTACTCTTATAAGGTGCCTACTTAAGTTGTATAATCAGTACTTAATAATTCTCTAACCATCACTGGATCTAATGGAGTTAATGTGGCTGACAAGTCCGTGAATTTTAGAGTAATGAAAGCATCATTACAGGCTATTAAAAGCCATGTGACGAAGGCATTTGATTTAGTGAATCAAAGAACCATGAACCCTAATGAATTAAAGTTATATTTAGATGTTTTAGAGAGTAGATTTGATTGGTACAAATTGTGGTTTAAAGACTGTGAAAGAGATCTGCTGGAGAATTGTGCAGATGGAATGGAAATGAATGTTTTAATTAATCAACATTACGAATTGGAAGAAAAACTGTCTTGTAAAAGTAAGGCTTTGAATAAATTAAAGGGTGTAAGCCAGGCAGTTGGTCAACCTATTAATGCAAAGGGTGGGTTTGCCAAAACCTCCAGAGTACGGTCTGGAGGAAATCAGACTAGGTCGGCAGGAATTAATTGTGTTCAATTGCAGACCAGTCAGCCAAACAGTTCTAAGGATATAACACATAATGACTCTGAAGTATCTGTCAAGTCGCAAAAGGGAAAAATAATCCCAGTGGTAATAATCATAGTTAAGAGTTAAATAGGCACATATCAAGTCAGGAATCAGTAATAGTGGTTCCTCACATCAAGGTAAGAGGAATAAGTACCTCAGTAAGGGTAACCCAGTTAATAAGAGGTCAGGCAAGGAAAAGAGAGACTGCCTCTCCTGCCAGGGTACTCATTTCACTAAAAATTGTAATGCCTATAATTCATGGGATATTAAAGTGGAAAGAATGAAAGAACTTGACAGATTTATCAGATGTCTAGACAATCATAATGTAAAGGATTGTCATACCAAATTGAACAGTTGCTATCAATGCAACAAGGGAAGGCACCATACAGTTATGTGCAGGGTTGTATGTGATTCTTATAATAATGGTGACAATAATGATAATGTTAATAACCCTGACACTACAGTGACTGATGTAAAGGTTGCAGCTAATGGCAATAATGATGGCCTAGCTGAGGTAGCCTTGCCGGCGTTGGATGTAATAATTCAGGATAAAGGGCATAAATCCAAAAGCATGCGGTGTCACTCTCCTCAACACTGGTATGGGCCATGTAATATATGGCAGACTACTGCCTAGTTATAATGACTAGAAGTAGTGAATACAGTCACGGTATCTTGCTCATAAAAGGTCAACCCAGTACAAGTATTCTTCTATCGAGAATGATGTTGAACCAGTCTAATTTGTGGGAGCTGGACAGCATAGGGATTAATATAAATGAGTTAAGTCCACATGATTCCTTTACTCAGGAACAATACCTGAAGGATGTTAAATGTGAATCTGGACATTACTGGGTGCGACTTCCGTGGAAGCTCGACCGTCCAGAATTACCTACTAATTATAGGATGGCGTATGGACACCAAAATTGTTGACTGCTTATAATGATATAATTAATAAACAGTTAAATAATAAATTGTTCTTGCTTCAGGCGACGATAAATGCACACCTTAAGTGCACAGGTGGTCCAATGAGCGAAGTAATTGGGTAAATAATCTTATGTGGACAATTTCCGGGTGTGACGTCAACTGAAGAGGAACTAATGAGGATATGTGAAGGGGTTAATGAAATAATGCAGTAAGGTGCTGGGACTGACTTGGGATACTGAGAGAGATTTGTTATTGTTAAAGTCTCATAATTCCAGTATGCCCAATAAATTAAGCCAGGGAGCATAGGCTTATGCCCCTGAGAGAATGGAACAGTAATTAGTCCATTTTGAGGGATCAATAAATATGGATGGCCATGGAGTTGAAGTGCCTATATGCAGTAATGTGTTGGGGATGACTTGGGATACTGAGAGAGACTTGTTATTGTTAAAGTCTCATAATTCCAGTATGCCCAACAAACTAACCCCGAGAGCATAGACTTAGTGTCACACCTTACAATAAGAGGGAAATTGTTAATACCAGAAGCATGGAGGCTTGAGTGTGCTTTGGATGGAGCTCTACCTGAGGAGTTAACAGGTGGAAAGAATTAATGGGTGATTATGTAAATACCAATGTTGGAATTCCCAAGCCAGGTGGCCAGTGAAGATGGGAAAATTGTACTCCACATTATGTAAGTCGTTTAGCAACGACCTCCGCCCGGCCCCAGTGTGGA
>NC_091332.1:9316693-9321693 GCF_038502225.1 Cherax quadricarinatus | reverse complement strand
GTGTGGCTTATTGAGAATACCAAGAAACAATTAACCCCAGAGGATTTGCCACCCAGGATAACCCAAAAAAGTCAGTGTCATCGAAGACTGTCTAACTTATTTCCATTGGGGTCCTTAATCTTGTCTCCCAGGATGCAACCCACACCAGTCGACTAACACCCAGGTGAACAGGGAAAAATGCCTGGAACTAGTGCTCATATTGGTGAATTTAAAGCCAGCAAAGGTTGGTTTGAGAGATTTAAGAATCGTAGTGGCATACACAGTGTGATAAGGCCTGTTCTGGAAGAAAATGCCAAACAGGACCTACAGTACTCAGGGGGGAAAAGGCACTCCCAGGACACAGTGTCTCATCAGTCATTGCTGCATCTTTAATAAAGGTAAGTGTCATTTATTCTTCATTTAGTAGAGTAGTACATGCACAATATATATTGTGCATGTACTACTCTACTATTGTGCATGTATCCTTCTCTTTGTGTGTAGGAAAATGTATATTTCATGTGGTAAAATTTTTTTTTTCATACTTTTGGGTGTCTTGCACGGATTAATTTGATTTCCATTATTTCTTATGGGGAAAATTCATTCGCATACCGAACATTTCGCATAACAACCAGCCCTCTTGCACGGATTAAAGTCACTATGCGGGGGTCCACTGTATATATATATATATATATATATATATATATATATATATATATATATATATATATATATATATATATATATATATATATATATATATATATATATATATATATATAAATTTTAACAAATCGGCCGTCTCCCACCGAGGCAGGGTGATCCCAAAAGAAAGAAAATTCCCAAAAAGAAAATACTTTCATCATTCAACACTTTCACCTCACTCACACATAATTACTGTTTTTGCATAGGTGCCCAGAATACAACAGTTTAGAAGTATATACGTATAAAGATACACAACATATCCCTCCAAACTGCCAATATCCCAAAACCCTCGTTTAAAGTGCAGGCATTGTACTTCCCATTTCCAGGACTCAAGTCCAGTTATATAAAATAACCGGTTTCCCTGAATCCATTCACTAAATATTACCCTGCTCACACTCCAACAGCTTGTCAGGTCCCAAATACCATTCATCTCCATTCACTCCTATTTAACATGCTCATGCACACTTGCTTGAAGTCCAGGCTCCTCGCCCACAAAACCTCCTTTACTCCCTCCCTCCAACCCTTTTGAGGATGACCCCTACCCCGCCTTCCTTCCCCTACAGATTTATACGCTCTCCATGTCATTCTACTTTGATCCATTCTCTCTAAATGACCAAACCTCCTCAACAACCCCTCTTAAACCCTCTGACTAGTACTTTTATTAACTCCACACCTTCTCTTAATTTCCACACTCTTGAATTTTCTGCATAATATTTACACCACACACTGCCCTTAGAAAGGACATCTCCACTGCCTCCAACTGCCTCCTCGCTGCAGCATTTACAACCCAAGTTTCTCACCCATATAAGAGTGTTGGTACCACTATACTTTCATACATTCCCTTCTTTGCCTCCATAGATAATGTTCTTTGTCTCCACATATACCTCAACACACCACTCACCTTTTTTTCCCTCATCAATTCTATGATTAACTTCATCCTTCATAAATCCATCCTCTGATACGTCAACTCCCAGATATCTGAAAACGTTCACTTCTTCCATACTCCTCCTCCCCAATTTGATATCCAATTTTTCTTTATCAATTTTTTCTTATATATATATATAGATATAGATAGATATATATATATATATATATATAGACTAGTATATATATATATACGTATATATATATATATATATATACACGTATATATATATATATATATATATATATATATATATATATATATATATATACCCGTATATATATATATATATATATATATATATATATATATAGAGATATATATATATATATATATATATATATATATATATAATATATATATATACGTGTATATATATATATAGAATTGATGAGGGAAAAAGAGTGAGTGGTGCACTTAGGAGTCTGTGGAGACAAAGAACTTTGTCCTTGGAGGCAAAGAGGGGAATGTATGAGAGTATAGTTTTACCAACACTCTTATATGGGTGTGAAGCGTGGGTGATGAATGTTGCAGCGAGGAGAAGGCTGGAGGCAGTGGAGATGTCATGTCTGAGGGCAATGTGTGGTGTGAATATAATGCAGAGAATTCGTAGTTTGGAAGTTAGGAGGAGGTGCGGGATTACCAAAACTGTTGTCCAGAGGGCTGAGGAAGGGTTGTTGAGGTGGTTCGGACATGTAGAGAGAATGGAGCGAAACAGAATGACTTCAAGAGTGTATCAGTCTGTAGTGGAAGGAAGGCGGGGTAGGGGTCGGCCTAGGAAGGGTTGGAGGGAGGGGGTAAAGGAGGTTTTGTGTGCGAGGGGCTTGGACTTCCAGCAGGCATGCGTGAGCGTGTTTGATAGGAGTGAATGGAGACAAATGGTTTTTAATACTTGACGTGCTGTTGGAGTGTGAGCAAAGTAACATTTATGAAGGGATTCAGGGAAACCGGCAGGCCGGACTTGAGTCCTGGAGATGGGAAGTACAGTGCCTGCACTCTGAAGGAGGGGTGTTAATGTTGCAGTTTAAAAACTGTAGTGTAAAGCACCCTTCTGGCAAGACAGTGATGGAGTGAATGATGGTGAAAGTTTTTCTTTTTCGGGCCACCCTGCCTTGGTGGGAATCGGCCAGTGTGATAATAAAAAAAAAAAAAATATATATATATATATATATATATATATGCAAGGAATTCGCGAGAGCATGCGAAATATACACAAACACTGATCTCTGGCTGAAGGAGACTCGAACCTACGAACCTTAGGACAAGGTACGCAGTGCTTTACCAATCTACCCACACTGGACAATACCTTGGCGTGTAGCATGAGCTACACATTTGATCCAAGGCAGCCAGCTTTCAGGGAGAAGGCTTACAGCTTGATGAGATGAAAAGCTGTAAGCCTTCTCCCTGAAAGCTGGCTGCCTTGGATCAAACGTGTAGCTCATGCTACACGCCAAGGTATTGTCCAGTGTGGGTAGATTGGTAAAGCACTGCGTACCTTGTCCTAAGGTTCGTAGGTTCGAGTCTCCTTCAGCCAGAGATCAGTGTTTGTGTATATATATATATATATATATATATATATATATATATATATATATATATATATATATATATAATGTGTGTGTGTGTGTCATTAACTACATTGTCATTAAATGTCAAAACATCTGAATATTTGTTTTTTCAGAAGACCCAGTATGCCACAGAAAATTCAGTTGACAGGAGCTCAGAATAGAAAGATTACCAAAGAATCAAGCGAAAGAAATGCTGTGATCTTGGCAAAGACAAAATTCCTTACAAAATTTTTCTCTGCTTCTGTAGTGGAAAACATAGAAGCTACTAATGAAGAACCAGTACCACTACCAGATGATGTTTCTTCTGAGGATCCACCCACGTTCCCAAGTACATGTACATCTGCAGAAAATAAAAAGTACATACAAACTCAAGATAGTAAAGGTGATGAATCACCACAACCACATTCTACAGATACTTCCATAGACATGGACAATGAAGCCCCACCATGTGATTCAGACCCAGCCATGTAGTTTCCTGTCAGAGAACAGCATGTGTCCTTTTGGTCAACTGCCACCATATACTAGATAGATACTGAAAGCGTGACACCAAAGATATAAATAAATACACATCGGTAATTATTATATAGTGTAGATGGAATATATTACAAACTGAAAATTATAGTCAGTTATTCTTAAAGTCAATAAAACTGAGAAAAATAAAATCAGATGTCTTCTTTGAAACCTAACATATTTTTTTTGAAAACTGCTGTTTTTCATTCATTTTAGTTAATTCCTTATTTGTAATTCAATTTAATTTCCATGTTGAGGGCCCCCCCCAAACATAAATTACCCCCCCCCAAGGTCTAAATCCAGCCAGGGCAGTAAGGTGTCCTAGGGAGTGAAAACTGGGGAAAATTCGACACCGATGCTCAAGGTGAGCAAGAATTACACTCCACTAACATCAGTGCTTTAATTGTATATGTGAACTATAATAAAACTGCCAGATTCAAGAACATTCACAAGAGATGTGTTTTGATCCCTGCACAATTTAAAAAAAAATTCTCCCTCATCCTATAACCCCATTTGTAAGCGAGTTGTCTTTCAGTTCATTAACTTGATCGCATCCAGCATAAATTGATGCAGGATGTTTACATACAGTTATGTCTATATCAGCATCCTGGGACAACACTGACCTAATTTGCCCGAAATGCTCTGCATAATAAGTGGCTTCCTATATAGCAGTATGCGACTGATGTCGGCTAGGCCTGTATACCTTGTACATGTACTTGCAGAAATAAAATGATTATTATATTAGCTGGTGATGCTGATACAACCCCCCAGAGTGATACTTGTAGCCCAGCTGGAGCCCAACAGGATGGTTATGGGTTTTACCTGGAGTTTACCTGGAGAGAGTTCCGGGGGTCAACGCCCCCACGGCCCGGTCTGAGACCAGGCCTCCTGGTGGATCAGAGCCTGATCAACCAGGCTGTTGCTGCTGGCTGCACGCAAACCAACGTACGAGCCACAGCCCGGCTGATCCGGAACTGACTTTAGGTGCTTGTCCAGTGCCAGCTTGAAGACTGCCAGGGGTCTGTTGGTAATCCCCCTTATGTGTGCTGGGAGGCAGTTGAACAGTCTCGGGCCCCTGACACTTATTGTATAGTCTCTTAACGTGCTAGTGACACCCCTGCTTTTCATTGGGGGGATGGTGCATCGTCTGCCAAGTCTTTTGCTTTCGTAGTGAGTGATTTTCGTGTGCAAGTTCGGTACTAGTCCCTCTAGGATTTTCCAGGTGTATATAATCATGTATCTCTCCCTCCTGCGTTCCAGGGAATACGGGTTTAGGAACCTCAAGCGCTCCCAATAATTGAGGTGTTTTATCTCCG
>NC_091332.1:9296693-9311693 GCF_038502225.1 Cherax quadricarinatus | reverse complement strand
AATCGGCCTCTCAAAGTAATTTTCAAGGCAGAATCAACCCGAACCATGATCCTGCAGGAGAAAGCACGGCTGAGAGGCAAGCAGGAGTTTGGGAGTGTGTACCTCGATCGAGACAGAACACAGGACGAGAGGAAGACAATGAAAGAGAGAGTTCAAAAACGAAAGGAGAAATGGGAGGAAATGAAAAAGGAGAGCAGAATAACCCAGGATCAAAATGGAAGGATAAGCGCACCCCCCAGAAACACCTGCACAAGGACTCCAGCCATGACACCCCCAAGGCAACTGAACAATCCAAACCAACCATCACACACCGATCCCTCTGTTTCCACCCCCCGCACCACAGTTACAGTATTAGAACAGAAGTTGAAGGTTTGGTACACAAATGCAGATGGATTAACGAATAAACATGAGGAATGGCAAGAAAGAATCAATGAGAAGTCCCCAGACATCATAGCAGTTACAGAAACAAAACTCACGGAGACAATAACAGATGCAATCTTCCCACCAGGATACCAGATCATGAGGAAAGATAGAAGGGGCAGGGGGGGAGGTGGGGTTGCTCTGCTTGTAAAAAACAGATGGAAATTCGAGAAAATGGAAGGAATAGATGAGACAGGAGAAAGAGACTACATAGCAGGTACACTTCAGTCTGGGGAACACAAAGTGGTCATTGCAGTGATGTATAATCCACCACAGAACTGCAGGAGGCCAAGAGAGGAATATGAAGAGAGCAACAGAGCAATGGTGGACACACTTGCTGAGGTGGCAAGAAGAGCTCACTCCAGCAGAGCAAAGTTGCTGGTTATGGGGGATTTCAACCACAGGGAGATTGACTGGGAAAACCTGGAGCCACATGGGGGTCCCGAAACATGGAGAGCCAGGATGTTGGACGTGGTGCTGGAAAACCTCATGCACCAACATGTTAAGGACACTACCAGAGTGAGAGGGGAGGATGAACCAGCAAGATTGGACCTTGTGTTCACCCTGGGCAGCTCAGATATTGAGGACATCAAGTATGAGAGTCCCCTAGGAGCTAGCGACCACGTGGTTCTGTGCTTTGAATACATAGTAGAGCTGCAAGTGGAGAGAATAACAGGAGTTGAATGGGAAAAGCCTGACTATAAAAGAGGGGACTACATAGGGTTGAAGAACTTCCTGCGGGAGGTTCAGTGGGACAGAGAACGGGCAGGAAAACCAGTAAATGAAATGATGGAATATGTAACAACAAAATGCAAGGAGGCAGTGGAAAGGTTTATTCCCAAGGGCAACAGTAACAACGGGAAGACCAGAACGAGCCCCTGGTTTACCCGACGGTGTAAGGAGGCAAAAACAAAGTGCAATAGAGAATGGAAAAAGTACAGAAGGCAGAGAACACACGAAAATAGGGAGATCAGTCGCAGAGCCAGGAATGAGTACGCACAGGAAAGGAGGGAGGCCCAGCGACAGTATGAAAATGACATAGCATCGAGAATCAAGACTGACCCGAAACTGTTGTATAGCCACATCAGGAGGAAGACAACAGTCAAAGACCAGGTGATCAGATTAAGGACAGAAGGTGGAGAACTCACAAGAAATGATCAGGAGGTATGTGAGGAGCTGAACAGGAGATTTAGGGAAGTTTTTACAGTAGAGACAGGAAGGGCTGTGGGAAGACAGCACAGAAGGGAACATCAAGAGGGAATATACCAACAAGTGTTGGATGACATACGAACAACTGAGGAGGAGGTGAAGAAGCTCTTAACCCTTTGACTGTCGCGGCCGTATATATACGTTTGTGAGGTACCGTGTTTGACGTATATATACTCATAAATTCTAGCGGCTTCAAAACAGGCAGGAGAAAGCTAGTAGGCCCACATGTGAGAGAATGGGTCTGTGTGGTCAGTGTGCACCACATAAAAAAATCCTGGAGCACGCAGTGCATAATGAGAAAAAAAAAACTCCGACCGTTTTTTTTAATTAAAATGCCGACTTTGTGGTCTATTTTCGTATAGTATTTGTGGTTGCATTCTCGTTTTCATGGTCTCATTTGATAGAATGGAAACTATATTATAGAAATGGAGGTGATTTTGATTAATTTTACTATAAAAAGAACCTGGAAATGGAGCACAAAGTACAGGAAATGTTTGATTTTTGCCGATGTTCAAAAGTAAACAAATGATGTCATTGTCCAATAAATGTCCAAATAGCCATTCTAATACGCAGTCATGAATGGGTTGATGTAATTTTTACAATTATTACAGTATTGCAGTAGTCTGCATAACAGTAAATCTTCTATTTTTTGTTTGAATAAAATTTCAAAATAAAAAGCAAGAGTAATATCACAGGGACCTGGAGACATGACTGATGAACAAAGAAAATCTTATTTTAGAGCCAGGAATGTCTGCATTGTTCATTCTGGACCTTATTTTGAAATTGTCGTATTTTTTAATTTTCGTGAAATTGGCCAAATTGCAAATTTCTGACCATGTTATTGGGTAGTTGAAATCGGTAAATGGGCAGTTTCTTGTGCTCAATCGATAGAAAAAATAGAGTTCTGAAGAAATAGTTATGAGTTTGGTTGACTGGAATAACGGAATTAGCCGAAAATAGGGCTCAAAGTGGGCGAAATTGCCGATTTTTAGATATCGCCGAAGTCGCTAACTTCACGAGAGCGTAATTCCGTCAGTTTTCCATCAAATTTCGTTTTTTTGGTGTCTTTACAATCGGGAAAAGATTCTCTATCATTTCATAAGAAAAAATAATTTTTTTTTTTCGAATATTTTGCGACACCAGGAGCAACTTCAGGATTGGGCCCTTCGACAGTCAAAGGGTTAAGTGACCTTGACACCTCAAAGGCGATGGGACCGGACAACATCTCCCCATGGGTCCTTAGAGAAGGAGCAGAGATGCTGTGCATGCCTCTAACCACAATCTTCAACACATCCCTTGAAACTGGGCAACTACCTGAGAAATGGAAGACAGCTAATGTAGTCCCCATATTTAAGAAAGGAAACAGAAACGAGGCACTAAACTACAGACCTGTCTCTCTGACATGTGTTGTGTGCAAAGTCATGGAGAAGATTATCAGGAGGAGAGTGGTCGAACACCTGGAAAGGAACAAGATTATAAATGAAAACCAGCATGGGTTCATGGAAGGCAAATCTTATATCACAAACCTCCTGGAGTTTTATGACAAGGTAACAGAAGTAAGACACAAGAGAGAGGGGTGGGTAGATTGCATTTTCCTAGACTGCAGGAAGGCCTTTGACACAGTTCCCCACAAGAGATTAGTGCAGAAGCTGGAGGATCAGGCGCACGTAAAAGGGAGGGCATTGCAATGGATAAGGGAATACCTGACAAGGAGGCAGCAACGAGTCATGGTACGTGAAGAGGTATCACAGTGGGTGCCTGTTACGAGCGGGGTCCCACAGGGGTCAGTTCTAGGACCAGTGCTATTTTTGATATATGTGAATGACATGATGGAAGGAATAGACTCTGAAGTGTCCCTGTTCGCAGATGACGTGAAGTTGATGAGAAGAATTAAATTGGACGAGGATGAGGCAGGACTGCAAAGAGACCTGGACAGACTGGACATGTGGTCCAGCAACTGGCTTCTCGAATTCAATCCAGCCAAATGCAAAGTCATGAAGATTGGGGAGGGGCAAAGAAGACCGCAGACAGAGTATAGGCTAGGTGGACAAAGACTACAGACCTCACTCAGGGAGAAAGACCTTGGGGTGACCATAACACCGAGCACATCACCGGAGGCACACATCAACCAAATAACCGCTGCAGCATACGGGCGCCTGGCAAACCTGAGAATAGCGTTCCGATACCTTAATAAGGAATCGTTCAAGACACTGTACACTGTGTATGTAAGGCCCATACTGGAGTATGCAGCACCAGTCTGGAACCCACACCTGGTCAAGCACGTCAAGAAGTTAGAGAAAGTACAAAGGTTTGCAACAAGGCTAGTCCCAGAGCTCAAGGGAATGTCGTACGAGGAAAGGTTAAGGGAAATCGGACTGACGACACTGGAGGACAGAAGGGTCAGGGGAGACATGATAACGACATACAAGATACTGCGGGGAATAGACAAGGTGGACAGAGATAGGATGTTCCAGAGAGGGGACACAGGGACAAGGGGTCACAACTGGAAGTTGAAGACTCAGACGAGTCACAGGGATGTTAGGAAGTATTTCTTCAGTCATAGAGTTGTCAGCAAGTGGAATAGCCTAGCAAGTGAAGTTGTGGAGGCAGGAACCATACATAGTTTTAAGAAGAGGTATGACAAAGCTCAGGAAGCAGAGAGAGAGAGGATCCAGTAGCGATCAGTGAAGAGGCGGGGCCAGGAGCTGAGTCTCGACCCCTGCAACCACAATTAGGCGAGTACAATTAGGTGAGTACACACACACACACACACACACACACACACACACACACACACACACAAGATGTGGACCATACAGGTCTACAAAGAGACTTGGACAGGCTGAACGTGTGGTCCAGTAGCTGGCTCCTAGAATTTAACCCTGCCAAATGCAAAGTCATGAAGATCGGAGAAGGGCAAAGAAGACTGCAGACAGAGTATAGGCTAGGCGGCCAAAGACTGCAAACCTCACTCAAGGAGAAAGATCTAGGGGTGAGTATAATACGGAGTACGTCGCCAGAAGCACACATTAACCCCGATAACCCCGATAACCCAGATAACTGCTGTGGCATATGGGTGCCTGGCAAACCTGAGAATAGTGTTCCGGTGCCTCAATAAGGAATAGTTCAAGACTTTATACATTGCGTACGTAAGGCCCATACTGGGGTACGCAGCACCAGTTTGGAACCCACACCTTGTCAAACACATCAAGAAATTAGAGAAAGTGCAAAGGTTTGCAACAAGGCTGGTTCCAGAGCTAAGGGTAATGTCCTAAGAAGAGAAGTTAAGGGAAATCAGCCCGACGACACTGGAGGACAGGAGGGTCAGGGGAGACATGATAATGACATACAAAATACTGTGTGGAATAGACAAAGTGGACAGAGACAGGATGTTCCAGAGATGGGACACAAACAAGGGGTCACAATTGGAAGCTGAAGACTCAGATGAGTCAAAGGGATGCTAGGAAGTACTATTTCTTCAGCCACAGAGTTATTAGGAAGTGGAATAGTCTGGCAAGCAATGTAGTGGAGGCAGGAACCATACATACTTTTAAGACGAGATATGATAAAGTTCATGGAGCAGGGAGAGGGAGGACCCAGTAGTGGTCAGTGAAGAGGCAGGGCCAGGAGCTGAGTCTCGACCCCTGCAACCACAATTAGGTGAATTAGATGAGTACACACACACACATATATTCATGTACCCCAACTGGTGAAGGGACTCATGGAGATGCATGTGAGCACAATGGAACTAGGAAGAAAATGTTCTGCTATATCCAGCTAGCCGAGACATCACCTACAGGTAGGGAAGCCAATCATCCAAAGATAAGACGGTGGAGGTGAGCCCCCGGGTTCAGAGCGGCCCATTCAAAGGCACTTCAGAGCCACATTGAGTGCCCAGGAGGGGTGCCATGCCCATCAGACCAGATGGAGCTCAGCTCCAACATGAAATCCTCTTGGTTAAGAGGAAGAGGAGTGATGGCTGAAAGTGGGCAAGTTAGGCAGTTCAGTCTGCAACCTCATTACCCTGATTACCTGCATGAGACGAGATCCATCAGAGACTGACACTCCAACCTAGAGCTCTAAGGAGAGACGCAAGAACAAGATGTGTTCTGCGGGCCAAAAGAAAAAAGGATAGTAGAGCCAGACAAGAAAGGATAGTAGAGCCAGACAAGACTGAGTCAATAAAAAGTATGGTATAACTGGACCTCAGCATCAAACTTGCAATTGGGGTGGAGGGAAAAACTCCCAGAACTTGGAGAGTTGCATTCTGGAAGACATCCAAACTGTACAGAGGGTGGGCAAAATAGAGCTATACACTTTGTAGTATATGAGAGCTTACTGCAAACAGCTGCCTTGTAAATAATAGAGGCAGAGGTCATGATGCACTCCCCACCTAGTGTTGGAAACATATCTCATAAGCACTACTTGGTGAGCACAGACAGATCCAATGTCATGACATGGCTCCTTCATGTTAGAGGAGGCACATAGTGACAACTAGCCATTTGTGGGAGGTGACCAATGGGAGAAGAGTGGGGCTGAGAGATACAGGATGGGAATGCAGCATTTACCATAGTAAAAAGCATGAAGCACGATTTAACCAAACTGACCTGAAGTCCCCATTCTACTGCGCAAGATGTCACACAGGTCAGCCCCTCCTGAACACAGGATTGAGCCAACCAAAGTGTGTCCACACCACCCAGAAGTGCAACACCAACTGCATACACAAGATTTGTCTCAGGATAGAACAGCAGGTCTGGCATGAGGATATTAAACAGAAGGGGACAGAAAACTGACCACTGGGAAATGCCCCTGTATACTGGGTAATATTATAAAAAATGAAGCGCTAAACTTACAAGGGTCATACAGCACAGCGTATACTGGGTGACAACCAGAGGCAATGCCTCCAACAGACATTTGAAACATGTGAGCCTCAAGATAACTATGTATCCACAGAAGGGAAGGTTCCATAAAGTCTCATTCTACCCAACATATAGAGGAGTGCAGTTTGGGAGATGGAGTCAAATGCCCCCTGTATATCCTGTAAGGCCACAAGGAGAAATTTGCAGGAGAGGAAGGTCCAGTATACCATTGATTTTCCAAAATCATTAAAGTAACTATGAAGAAGGTTGTGTTTCTTGACCCACCAGAACAAGTGTGCAGAAACTTAATATGCCATGAACTTATCAAGACATGGAAGTAGCACAAAAGGCCTATAGCAGCCCAGCTGAGAAGCATCTTTACCCAGCTCCAAGATCGAGAGCAAGAGAGTGCAGTCTCTGGAGGACAGCTTGTGTGCCTCAGGGCAGGAGTAACAAGAAAGGTCACAAGTATAAGGAAAAGAATCAGGAAAGGATGTTGAATGAAATCCATTGCAGTTCCCTCAGCAGATTTTACCCTGGCAAGACGGACTGCTGTGCCCAAAACTGAATCATCGAAGGCAACAAAGATGAGGATAAACATGTGGGTGCATTTTGAAACAGGAGTAATAGATATAAACTTAGCTCAGTTAGAGGCCTGAAAACTGAAGATGAACTAACCCAGATATGGCAGGAGAGTGAGGCATATTTAACATCTCACTGATCCCAGTGGCTTCCCACTGCCTTCTGCAGCCTCTCCAAGATCTTGAGGTCACAGCCAAAATAGGCCCAATTTTTCCATATGTGCATCCTGAAGCAACTGGGGAAATACAGGCCACTCATATAAGTTGTTGATATCTGCAAATCTGTTGCAATTTTTCAACTATATTATCACAAAAAAAGTGTTTTAATGGGCATTATTCAAGGGTCTACTCTAGTATGAACAGACACAGTGCAAATAAATACTATCACACAGTTACAATAACCTGCATTAGTTTAAAACTGTATTACAGTGTCACTGTCAAAACAAGATATTCTTAAAAGTTCCCTGAGGAGGGAGGAAAGAAGGTTTAAACACTTTATAAAAGCCTATGTAGGTCATAAGCATTTTCTAAAATTGGTAGAGTTGTCAAGGTAGCATACCATGAAACATTTCACTGAGCATTTCACAGAGGCTCTTTTAAACCAATGTTGCATTTTGAAAGAAGACACAGCCATGGTTGAAGGTGCTCTATGATTAGGTAAGTTATGAGGGATACTCTCCATAAACAGTGGCTTAGACACTTTAGCACTCCATAGTCTCACCACCACCAAGCTCAACAAAGAAAAGTACTAAACAAAGAAAAATACTAAACACACTAACAGGGAAAAATACCCAAGTAAACATCACAGGGCCTGGTGATAGCCACAGGGCCAAAAGTGTCTACCCTTTAATATTTTCTAACCCTTAACTAAATTCACTGCTATATTGCAGACAGCCACCTGGCTAAGAGCCCCCTCACCAACCCATCATCATCCAAATACACTCTTAAAGAAACCCCACAAACTAGTTGGACCATACACTAAAAGCCAACATGTGACAGACCTCAAAGTAATGATTTAAGATTGATTTAGGTGGACCTACAATAAACCTCCTGTTTTACCTTTATTTGCCCACCAATAAAGTGTATTAAGAAAAAGCTACATCTCCAGGAGCAGGTTCAATTTCTAGGTCAGTGTAAATGATGAGTATAAGTCTCCATGCGCAGCAAACAAATGAGGTAGTATTTAGTTATCACTGCAGGCTTCACCCACCCTGGTGAGGGAAGTCCAACTCTACATAATCTAAGGCATCTCCAATCTGGGAAAGCAGTATTTCATACTTCAGCTCATGCAAGAAGGTATAAGTGCACTGTTACCGTATTTTGCCCAGATATGATGTTTGTTATTTCATACTTACTGATACCTTAAATAAATTCCAAAAGACCATCAAATGGTAAGAATGCAATGACAAAAAAAAAAGGCTTTGATTTGCAGCAGTCTGATGAATCACTGGTCAATATATGTACAGTACCTGTTAACATATACTTTTTTAATTCTTGGATAAGTTTTCATTTTGATCTGAAGCTTTAGGGATGAATTTATTTTCCTGAAACACATCTCAGTTTACATAGTCAATGTCTATGGGAAAACAATATCTGATTCAAGAGAATTTTCTTTACAGTAATTTTTAGCACATCACATCCAGTAACATAATATGAGGCTTTAAGGCAATATGTAAAATTAACACATTTAGCAAAAAAAAAAATAAATAAATAAATAAAATTAACCTGCAGAAAATAGGGTCACAATGACAACCATAAACATTGTTTTCGATTAAAAATTCGGTTTAATTCTATGTGAAATATGAAATTTTACAAATAATACTAGTTTGTCCATACTTAAAATATTTAGTAAACTATTACAGGTATTATAAATTTATGAAATCAAGAGGGGTAGAGAGAGTTACAATTTTATATATATAATAATTTAGCTTTAAACTGGTATATCAAAACAAATGTTAAAGAATGACAAAGCTTATGTATAATAGAGAGATACTTTAATGATGAATATTTTTGTATATACTGTACTGTGATAAGAAATGTATGTAAATACTGTACCACAGGTGGGGGACTGAGAACTCAACAAGGTGCTCAATGATGGCATATTTTCATCTTAAAACTAAAACAACTAAATTTTCACTCAAACTAGAAATACAAATTAGTCAATCAGTGAACAGGAAAATTTATCACTTTTTTTTTTATCTGACTCTTTCTAAAACTCGGAATAATATTGATAATAAAACTACAGAGCTTGAAATTCTGCATTATTTATACAGTGCATAAACTAATTTCTTTATTGACCATCCACAAAATAAAAATAACACTATTACTTAACTGCAATATTCTTGAGATATGATTTACTACAATGTAATTTAATAATTTTTAGTTGACTTTAGTTACAAATTTTTGTAAACTGATAAAAATTTTGATTGTATCGACAAGAGTATTTTGAACACCTATGATCACAAAGGTAATAAAGTAATTATTGTATAATCAACTAGTCTGCTCTATTTACTTGGGAAATATTCATATAACAGCCACTGAAGTTAACTGCAGTAGATTACACAAACAATATTACTGTAAATGAAATAATATTGAAATAAATGAGAATAAAATTTGAATTAGGCCCTGCTCCATATAATACTGCATGATGGTCTCTTATTTTAAGGTATAATACCGCCATTTCCAAAACAAAAAAAACGTCGAGGCACCAGCCTAAGAGAACTGTAGTTTCCCTTATCTTGTAATAATGTGAGCTTGCTATGACAGTACAAACTGGCACATGTTACTCAGCACCCCTGGGTTAAAACACAGGCAAGACTTTCATTATTGCTAAACCCAGAATGCTATGTACATGCATATGCCTTATCACGTGTGAATGCATTAAATAAATTACCTCCCATGATGCTAAATACTTCCACAATCTACACAGTTTTCCTACTCAAGGAACACCAGTCTGAAACATATGGAGGAAGCCTATGAATCTTGGAAAAATACAGTGTACAAGAAAAAGAAAGCTTGATGGCATGGCAGTATCTCTACAGTAATTACACAATAGACTAACAAAAAAGCCAAACCCCTAATGATGTGAAATTATTCCCTTAGTGAGACAGTGGTGATGATGATGATGATGAAAATGATGTAATGCTGAGGACCACTGGACTAAAAAAAAATACATTTTTTTTAACAGGTAACAACAAAAAGGAGGATGATGGTATGATAATGTCCCTCATACAATTATGAATCCATTAAGTAGATACACAGTTCTGCTTTAAAGGATCACCAGGAAGGCCAATCTCAGGCTTCTCATAGTAACGTTCAGTCTTTTAAGGGGCTTCCCCTCACATTCTATCCCTCAACACAACACACTATTTCCTAAATATACAATGCAGTCACATACAACACAGCAGTATAAACTTACTTCACACACAGCTATTTATAAATAAATATTAATAAAATCATTATTTATTTAATGTTTTCATAAATACAATGAAAAATTAAATAGTATTAGGATGTATATAAGACACTTCACATGTCAGAGAGATAATAAAGTACAAGAGTGAAAAAAATAGTAACGTTCTCCTGTTGCCGATTTACATCAGCTGAGTGGGATTAGGAGGAAACTTTTGTGACCAGTTTCCTGACAATACTTGACAATATACACAGTGGTCATAATAACCAATGATACTGTACTTGTACAGAACTACACATCTTACAAGATGATTGTATAAACAGGAAATTAAACAATTATCACAAGGATCAAAATGTTTTCTCAACACAGTAATCTGCATTTCAGAGTCACAAGCATATGGGTTGGTGCACAAAGCCCAGCAAGAATGTCTCAAGAAGATTGTGCAAACATGTCTTGCTGCAACCTCACAGTAATCTATACCAACAGTTGTTCATGATTAAGCTGTAGAATCATAAACGGTACTGTGACACATTGTAAACCACTCTCACAGCAGCACAATTAAGTGCACACACAAGAAGGAAACATGTATGAAAATTCTTTTTTACCAACACCAAAGTTGACACAATGTCAACTAGAGGAGCTGGCAACAGGTCCACCATAGGGGTTTACTGCTCATGTTGTCACTGGCAACACATTAAATTAGTCGCATATCTCATCTCACGACGCACTCAGTAAGACATCATCACAGTGTCAGTGTAACAGTTAATGAAAAAGACTCTGTCCTACTGTCTGGCACAAAAATAGAGCTGTGAACACTTAAAAAATCTCAAGATTAACTTAACCTGATGTATTTACTTAAAATAAACCAGGAGGATTGAAGTGTATTTTGGGATATATGCAATGAGAGAACTGCTATAAATGGGTTTTTCCACACATGTATTTTTATATCCCAATTTTCAATCTAAAAATATTTCACTGTTAATAAAGCCAATGGATACCAGGTTGGCATATCTTGTCCAATTTTCAGTCCTTGTTTTGAGACACGAATGTGCACAACTGTACCAAGTAGCAATACATATTATTATAAAGAGCTTAATGTACACAGCATATCCAAGAAAATAGATACTGTATATTCCTTGTTTTATCTCTAACTGATGAGATTTTCAAAAATGCACGTCATTTTATATTTCTATAAAAAACTCACTGATAAAAATATTATCTCTTGAGAATCTGTATCACAAACTCCAGGAGGTCCTATGAAACCAGATGGAATGACTTACTTTTTCATGTGAACTAATAAGTTCTGTTAAATAAGCTAAGAGTGCAGTTTAATAATAAAAAAATTGAACTTTTCCTGTATTTTTTTCAATAAAGATAATTTTCTGGTTTATTCACAATTGTATTCTTTCACTTGCCTTGCATATTTTACAAGAACGAGTTTTGCACACATCAGTGTTGCATTCATTAACAACAATACACATTTTTTGCTACAACTACTTTGCTTAACAATTTCTTCTCTCCTTGTGGTGCCATAACAAGCTGTTTATTAATCAGGAGGAAGTACAGCAATAGTTTTTACCAGAATTCTGGCTATTTTGAGAATCATAGTTGGTCAATGTGGTAACATATAGTGCATTAGGAAACTTCACCCTGTCTTCTTAAAGTTAATTACCATTGCCATTTCTAGCCATTAAAGAAGGTTTATTGTTGCCCTCAGTACCATAGATTCTCCCAGCCTTTTTGGCCATATTACTGAGCAGCTCGAGTGACATCTTATGTGCTGATCTTAAGGAAATGGACCATTCCTTCAGGCCAATTTCATCCTGAAATAAAAAGCAAAAGCTTTTAATACATCCCCACACTGTAGTTTCTATGTACACAGCACTTTTTAACTTTCTGTATTATACAGTATTATTTCTATGATTATTATTATTGCTATTATTATTATTATTATTATTATTATAAATTATTATTATTATTATTATTATCATTGCTAATATTATTATTACTCCTATTATTATTTTTTTTCAACGAGTCGGCCGTCTCCCAACGAGGCAGGATGACCCAAAAAGAAAGAAAATCCCCAAAAAGAAAATACTTTCATCATCATTTAACACTTTCACCTCACTCACACATAATCGCTGTCTTTGCAGAGGCACCCAGATACAACAGTTTAGAAGCATATATAACATACCCCTCCAAACTGATAATATCCCAAACCCCTCCTTCAAAGTGCAGGCATTGTACTTCCCATAAAACTGAAAGTTTTAATTTTGGGTGGTAACACTTTTGAAGTGTCAGTAAGGGGTGATTCCTCAATTAATGACGAATTTGTTTACCGACGTGGTCTTAGGAATGGAACTCCGTCAGTAAGTGAGGAGAAGCCGTATATTAATAATAATAGCAATAATAATAATAATGATAATAATAGCAATAATAATAATATTAGCAAAAATAATAATAATAATAATTTTATAATTATTATTATTATTGCTAATATTATTACTTCTTTCCTTCTTTCAACGTACCAGCTGTATCCCATTTAGGTGGGGTGGCCCAAAAGGAAAAACGAAAGTTTCTCCTTTTAAATTTAGTAATATATACAAGAGAAGGGGTTACTAGCCCCTTGCTCCCGGCATTTTAGTCGCCTCTTACGACACGCATGGCTTACGGAGGAAGAATTCTGTTCCACTTCCCCATGGAGAAATATTATTACTATTGCTATTATTATCATTATTATTATTGCTATTATTATTAACATACAGCCTCTTCTCACTTACTGACTGAGTTCCGTTCCTAACTTCATGTCGGTAAACAAATTAGTCATTAATCAAGGAATCACCCCTTACTGACACTTCAAACGTGTTACCACCCAAAATTAAAACATTCAGTTTTATGTTTGCTGGGAAATTCCTTTCAATCTGTTTATTACTGACAGTAATACAACGTAAAATAGGTCAATGACTTACTTCCAAGATATTCCAGGAAACGTGTGCATAGCTAATTACTTATGAATTTTTTTTTCAAGAAAATTGCACTTTTTCTAGTCTATGCATAGGATAAGAGTGATCCTCTATAGTTACCTTTCAGGCACATTAAGTTTTCTGTAATAGTAGGGGTCACTTTTTTTTTATCCCTCCCATTCTCCACCCTTCAATACCTCTCTATATGTCAGCTTTTATTAATTTGGGCATCTTTATCATGCTTCTACATTACATTATTACACGACGGTCTGGAGTTTTGAGACTCTCTGACCGCAGGTTCTATCCCTGCCCATGGTATGTTTTTTTTCCTACATTATTTATGTTATACCTAACATTATTCTGGAATAAATATGATAGGTAGATAACTTTTATTGATAGTAATAGTATAATTATACTGTACAATATTTTGTATTCATAGGGAAGCACAAAACCCAGAGGGCTCATATAATGCTTGGGAAATGGGAAATATTCAGGTTTCATCACAGGAAGGGAAGGGATATCGAGCCATTATCATAACATATCTAGAACTGACAGAGATACTTACAGGGTTCGTTAAAACAATTCTGTTGTCTTTAGTCTTGAGAACAATGCAGTTCTCTCCCTTTATCTGCACAAAATCTGCAGACACATCATCGAGCTGGTCCATAAATATGAGTTCAGGTTTGCCCGAGCTCGATTCCGAGTGGAGCTCAACACGATTTGGATACAACTTTGCATATCGTGTCTGCCACGCCGACGTGAATGGTCCGCCTAATTTCTTGATGTAGCCATGAATTATGCAATCAGATTCTGTAAAAATTAAAATTTAAGATAGAGTTTTATTAAGATTAAAATTTAGAAAAGGTTATATCCATTGAAAGTATTTTTTTTTCTTTTTTTAGCTTCACCAATATACAGTGGAACCCCGGATTTCATCCGCACCGGATATCGTATGATTTGGATTTCGACCACATTTTTCAGCGAAATTTTGCTCCGGATTTCGTACCTCATCCCAGAAATCGTCCGTATTCGATACGTCCGCCCACCTGGGATGCCACCACTCGTGCGTACGTGCCTCAGTCTGGCTCTGTCACTGGTCGAGTGAGCCTTCATCCGAAACATTTCTTAATAATCCATTTTTTTGTGCTTGTTTATTGAGTGCGACTGAGAAATAAGCCACCATGGGCCCAAAGAAAGTTCCTAGTGCCAGACCTTTCGTAAAGAAGGTGAGAAACACGATAGAATTCAAGAAAGAGATTGTAGAAAAATACGAAAGTGGCATACGTGTGGCTGAGCTCGCTAGGATGTATGGAAATTCCAAATCAACAATCAGTTCCATCCTGGCAAAGAAAGTAGAAATCAACGAAGCTAATGTTGCAAAAGGAGTGCTTAAGGATATCTGTGCAAAGTGGAATGCGGTGCCAACTTGTGGAAAAATATCACCCTAACCAAGCTGATACAAGCCGTATCTGCAACATGTTCAGTGACAATACCTTGTCCCATTTTAGGCAAATCTTAGAGATGCCAGAAACAGGGCTCTCTGGACAGACTTTTAGTGC